>NC_140168.1:26547493-26595273 GCF_963971535.1 Notolepis coatsorum | reverse complement strand
CTCCGGTGTTTTTCGGTGTGTGGGGGAAGTGTCCGCAACGCGCCGCCGCTGCCGCGCGCTGAGAGCACCGAGCGCTGCTCAAAGGAGAGGGGGGGGGGGGGGGGGAGAGAGTGATGTGACACAGCTGTTTCACCCGCCGGACCTCGGGAGAGATTTCTGCCTTGTTTATACTCCCAGCCCTGCAGCATCAATCTCCTGCACTCCGAACACGGAAACACAAACAGATTAGTACTGGAAACGGTGTTGAAGGGCCGCGCCCGGGATAAATTGTGCGTTTGGTTTTTTTCCCCTCCTCCTGTAGAGATGGAAGCACCATCGTTCCTGCTGAAAAAAATACAGGTTCTAATGTAGAATCAACATTCGTCATTCTTGAAGTGGCTAAATCCACCCGAATGCATCGACTCGGAACTTCTAATTCACTCCGGTTTCCTCTTTTTGATGTTCTCCTGTGTAATGGCGGTTCACATTTCCATCCGTTTATGTAATAAATCGGTTTAGCAGATTATGGTAGCCCCGTTTATGGCTATTCTCCATCAACCTGAATGATGGATGAGCTATGGGCAGCTCTTTTTAACCACAAACAAATCATCCATTTAGTCGCCTCACGCTCTTTGTAAAGCCGTTACTCAGTGGCCTAATGGTATTTTAAGGGTGCCGCACGAATCCGCTTCAAGGCCCTCAACCTGGTAGGGTGACCAAACGTCCTATTTTGCCCGGACATGTCCTCTTTTCACACCCTGTCTGTTTTTTTTTATAAATTCATGAAAATGTCCGGGTTTCATTGTTTTTCAGTTTCAGTTTCAGTTTCAGTTTCACGGCACTTTGTGAACGTCTGAAGGCTCGGGGCTGCATTTTTCACTGAACATATAAATTACCGAATTAAATCGCTGTTTGTTGCCGTTCGAAGGCCAGATCACTCGACAAAATCCGTCCCTCGGTTCTCGAGTTACATGCCGATATGTCAGGCGTGCGCGCGCATCAGATTATCACCCCGGACTCCCGAGGCTCCAGAAGTCATTCATCCGCCGATTGCGAAAATGATTGGTCAGCGTTGTAACTTGTAGCAAACAATGAGTATAGCTTTCCAGTGATATCTTTCCTGTGCGAATCAGGGATATAGGTGAAAATTGACAAGCGAAGACAACGGAAGTGATACAAATTCCGAATGAATTTACTTGGATGAGGAAATGGAGAGATGGAGCTTTTTTCTTGGCACACGGTTTACCCGGACGGATTTTTATAAAATTTTGACCTGTACTACATAAGACTTCAGGCTATGGATTTGTGGTGTTTTCCAGCTTATCCAAAAATATATATATATATATATATTATTTTGGAATATTGCAACTAGGCCTACTAAACAAAAACGTGAGTACACAAGTTCTAGTTCAAATCAAGTTCAGCCCTATGTTACTCATTAGCACTAAAAGTGATTTGTCTTTATTGTGTAAGAAACTTCAGAATGTTATCTTTCAAAAGAGACCAGGCTTATGCATGTGCTATAAGCATAAAGTATAAATATAAGCTTTGCAAAAAAAGTATGCAGTCCTCAAGTTCAAGTTAAAAAATTGCCACTTTTTTGGGCGCATGTTATGTGGTTCAATTTGGGATATTGCAACCACTACCGAAAAATTTGAGTACACAAGTTCAAGTTCAACTCAAGTTCAGACCTATGCTACTCTATTTCATGAGCACTAAACGTAATTTTCCTTTTTTGCATTAGTAACTTCAGAAGGTTATCTTTCAAAAGAGACCAGGCTTATGCGTGTGCTATAAGCATAACGTATAAAGATAAGCTTTGCAAAAAAAGTGTGCAATCCTCAAGTTCAACAAATTTTTTTTAAATGTAAATGTAGAAGGATACAAATAACAATTAGCTTGTTTTCTATTTGTTTGTTCGAGCTCTTTAACCCCAAATTAGGTTTAAATTCGGTCTCTAACCCGTTTGCTGCGATACGAGAATATAAACCTTATATTGGCGTGAGAACTCGACATTTTATCGCTCCACAAAGTCAGTGCCCCCATTCGTCATCTATGGAACTGATTGGCATAAAAGCCAGGCATCTCATGTACAGCAACAAATTGGCACGGACAGCAAATCGCTGACCGTGCAACGTATATTATACTGTCTCTGTTATATTTGTCTATAAACATAACCCGTACCCTAACCTTAACCACACAGAAGATCTCCTAGCGCGAACCGAACAAAAGAGAAAAAGAGAAGAAAGAAAATGACATGGACAGCTGTGAGATGCGATGAGACATGCAATGCCTGGCTTTTAAACTAACCGTTTGTGGAACAATACCAGATTTGACATCCGAGTGACATCACGACATGTGAGGGTTCCGAGTTCTAGCTTAAGGAGAGAGTGGTTCACAAACACTGAATGAATTCTCCTGAACTAGTGCGGCTCTCTATTTAAATAGGTTACATCACACACTCACCCCAATAAGGCGTACACGTATGCCTATTACCCTCACCAACACCCAGGACATGAGGTCATCCTCGTTCCTTGTGCCACGTGTGCTCAAGTGAGCGAACCCAGCCGGGTGCTGCAGACGACCTCTGGTGCTGGTGGGCAGTGCAGAGAGCGGCCATGTCATTGAGTTTGGCCCATGACACCTCCAAGCAGGGTCACTCCAGTGTCCTGGAGTCTCCACTACGCCCACTCGCTGCAGCACCACAGTGATGCAGATACTATACAACCAAGCCAATAATACAACGTCAGAATATACCGTCGACAAAAACATTTCCAGCATTAGCCATATGCTCTGTAAATACATTTATATATTTACTGCATATATATTATCCCTTACCTATACACTGTAAAAATAAATGTTTTTTCACAGGAAATTCACTGTATTATTTTACAGATTACCTTTGTTGTTCTACTTTAAAGGGCTCCGCACACGGAGGGCGATTTTAGCCAAGCGACCGACTTTTTTTGCGAGCCGACCAACAGAATTGTATCGCCTCCTTTGTTATGAATGAGAGAACCCACACGGCAAGAGATTTTGAAGCGACGATCGCGCAGCAACTTCTGTCGCCTGGCTAAAAATCGTCTCGATCCTATTTTTTGAGGCGACACAGAAAGGACAATGAGGAAATAACATGACTTCTACTGGTGTATCATTTATACACCATTATGTATCAATACATTCATTGATCAATAACCTATATATTATTGCCATGTTACTTATCGCTGCTGTCGGGACAAAACCTCATAACTCCATTTTTTGAATTTTTTTTTTATTATATAAATCAACTCCGTACATCATCCTCCATATGTGTGTGTGGGTTTTACAAAGTTTAAACAATGGGAAAGCATTAAACCGATCATCTGTCTAAACCTCCTAACTCTATTCACCCTCAAATCTGTGTTAGTTTTTTTCATCTGCTGAAAAGTTGAGTTTTTGGAGTTATGAGGTTTTGTCCCGACAGCAGCGTTATGTTAATTATTATTAACAGGAACAATTTAAATAAATAACGTTAGTTGGACAAGCTATAGTGGCCGCTTGTCATTAACTAATAAATGAACAATGCGCCACGATGCACCTACTAGTGTTTTTATACTCGGGTAACAAAAGAAGTTGTGGATGTTGACAGAGTTTAATGTCCAGGCTGCGGCTGATGTAGTTTATACGGTTTATTGTCCAAAGAAAATGATGGTTGAGAACAGAACAGCGTCTTCCGTGAAAAAACGTTCTCTCTCAGCTGCATAACATTACTTGTTCAATCGGTGGTAGTGAACGTATTGTAGCGATCAGGCATGCAGTAATGTCAGGAAGAATGAGGAGAGGTTGTATTCGTATATATGGTGGTTTAATTCCAGCTCAATATGGGTTTTACAGGTTAATATTCCCTCGTAGAGCACAACACAGCTACCACAGCTACCTGCTTCACGATAACCTAACATCCGGTCCGTCCTCCTATATCTCCCTCCGGGGGGAAACAAGTAATAACCACACCCCCAGCTAAACAGAGCGACACATTATTATACCTGTGAACTGTCGGTCGGCTCTGGTGTGGGGGGCCAGGCGATTGTCGTTGAGCGACAGACGATCGCATCGCCAGGCGACGTCGGTCGCTCGCCGTGTGCAGACCACTTAAGTGTAAATACCATAAACATACAGTAAATGACCTTTTATCAAAATATTAACCATTAAATAAAGGTTGTAATCTGTAAATGTATTTAATTTAAACTGTAATTTGACCGTAAGTATTTGGAAACCATTGATGCCAGACATTTACCGTTTTCTTGCAGCTTTTATTTCTTACAGTGTACTCTTACTAGTAGGCCAGTATGACTACTACCATACTGTCTTTATACTTGTATCACTGTACATATTAATATTACAACTCTGTACACATCTGATTAGCACTACACCCAGTAGTACTCATTTGTATATTTTATACCCAGTACATTGCATATTACTATCGCACTTTACTGTTACATTTGCACTCTGGTTGGATGCCACACTTATTTTTGTTGTACTGCACTTGTGCTGTATGATGACAATCCATTTGAATCTAATCTAATGCACATACAGTGTACTCTGCTGTGTCTGGCTTGGTGCTGCTACTGCTGTCGAAGCCTTTAACCCACTCCCTCTGCCTGGGTGGTGCTGCTGTGTGCCATACGGCATGTAGCCTACCCACTAGGGAGGTCGAGTTCTCTAAAAGGTGCCCTACGGGGGATTGTTCTAGTGCCAACGTGATTTAAAAATATCTTTGGTATGTTGTTATGCTCATTCTGTTCGTGGGGGCGACTCTCTGGAATAGATTGGATGACGAAATAAAACTGAGCAAAAAAACGTCATACAGTTCCAAATGAAAGGGAGGTTGTAAGGAGGGAGGTTGTAACTCTCATTAATACAACAGATTGATTCTAGAAAGGTACAGTAAAGAGGAGGGAGGCTGTAACTGTCATTAATGAAGATGTTGAAATGATTGACTTGTCAGCATATACCTTTTGCTTTCTAAAGATACTGCAAAATAAACAGTGTAGACTATTTATTGTAAAAGAAAACCTATTATTTATTAACAGTAATGATTATATATTAACTTGATCGATGGACATGTGATTTTGTTTGCAGATGATTTAGAAATGAAAATGTAACACTGTGTTTAAAAACAATTGTTAAAACCTGTTCCACTCGACAGGGTCGGTACCGACCCCTTTTGACCTTATAAAATTATTATTATATTTTTATGAAGATGGAAAATAATTTGTGATTTTAAAATCAACCGTTTTCAAGTATTATTATCACTACTATGTCACAAATACATGTAGAATGTAAAACGTTAGGTTGGCAATAGTTTAAAAGTGTATTTATATCATTTTAAGTTTTTTATGTGCACTCGTTTTTTTGACCCGGAACCGGATATGGAAATGTTGAACCATGGGAATTGGAATCTTTTTGCGGCCATTTTGAAGAGGACATCGCTAGCTATCTGCCAGCGTTGGAATTTCTCCAATCTACACTTCCTGTGGTCCACTATGGTGGTTCAAAGTTCAGCGTTCTGAATGAATCATATCAATAATTGTTATGATTCGCGATAATAAGCTACAAAAGGTAACGTTTTTGACAAATATTGAAACACAGTCAGTTTCTCCACACTATTGTTAACATGTAGGAATAATTAGATCTGAAATTAGTTTCAATATGGTTACACTGTGGGGGAAATAAAATAGTACAGTCGATTACAGTAAATATCAGTATCTGTTATTATGCAAGCCTGGTGATACTATATCCAAATTGAACTCGGCCATTTGAAAGATACTATATGTATATATATATAAATGTGCGAATTGGCTATAATAAGGTAATGTATAAGCATATATTCTATATTCTATAATAATATTTCAAATTGCATTGGTCCGGATGGGAGAATTCAGTACTGTATATATTTTTTTAAGTTTGGTCATTATTATCATGGTTTTATTCACTGTCAAAGATGAAAAGAAAAATCATAATTCATATTTTCCTTTGTTTCATCACAATTTAAGCAAGCCTAGTAATAGACACAATATTTCTGACACTGAGAATACATTCATTGAGGTCCATAGATGTTCCTAGATACCAAGAATATGCAAATAGCCCTTGTAGAAGTGGAGCAATATTCCATTTACCTAGGTATACATTTTATGCAGATTTTCACCTGGGGTGGAACAGGTTAAGGGTTTATTGCAATAAGGGGGAGGACCTGATCAGCATATTGCTTCTTCCTGTTCCTTTTCGGACAATATACTGTATTAATTCATTCATTCATTCATTCACTCACAGAGATGATGTCGCCTTCATGTAAGAGAGAATCGTGGTACATTTCTGAAACATGTTTTTGTTAAGCTAGTCTTATTTCCTTTTGTGTCGTCAAGTGGACCTTCACATATTGCAGGCTTTGCTGTGAGAGCGTCTGGGTGTTTTCTAGTAGCTTACAGAAGGACAGTATAATCAGAACGGGTCTGTACTCACACACAACAAGCAACGGATTATTCTGATGCGAAGAGTGATTTTCCTTTTCTTGGTCTCCAACAGCTAGGATTAGTGAAGAGGCAGATAGATGTGTACTGCATTCCTACCGCTATGAATGAACAATAACCAATGAAAATAGACTGCAGCTGTTTTTTTGTCTATATCGAGACCGCATTTCATGACAGTGGGACGAGAGTGGCTCAGGTGGTAGAGCGGTCGCCTGGTAATCGGAAGGTCCCCGATTTGATTCCCCTCTCCTCCCGGCAGCGTGTCGAAGTGGCCTTGAGAAAGACACTTAACCCCTAACTGCTCCCGATGAGCAGGTTGGCACCTTGCATGCGTGTGAATGTGAGGAACAAATTGTAAAGCGCTTTGGATAAAAAACGCTATATACTGTAAATGCACTATTTTGCCATTTACAGCCACAAAATGTTGTGAACTGTTTTAAATTATCCAGCTACCATTTCCCTCCGGGAAGGAATCTTGATACGCTCGACTCAAATCATCGGCTGCTCCTGTGATCCTGTGAGGAGCCTTTCGGTTCCGCTCCGAGACGGAGCACAGTTTGACCTCTGGCCTTGTCCCTAGAGAGACGTGCCACGCTGAGAGTCTCCGACTCCTACCTGGCACTCTCTGGACGGGAGGCACCCCACGAGCACGGGCTCTCCCAAGTTTTAGCCATGACGTCCATGCGCCGGAGGATGCTGTCAACCGGCTGGACGATGGCGGGACAAGACACTGCGTCTCTCGAAAGGGACAAGAAACCGCGTCTCTCGAAAGGGACAAGACACCGCGTCTCTCGAAAGGGACAAGACACCGCGTCTCTCGAAAGGGACAAGACACTGCGTCTCTCGAAAGGGACAAGACGCTGCGTCTCTCGAAAGGGACAAGACGCTGCGTCTCTCGAAAGGGACAAGACACGCGTCTCTCGAAAGGGACAAGACACCGCGTCTCTCGAAAGGGACAAGACACTGCGTCTCTCGAAAGGGACAAGACACGCGTCTCTCGAAAGAGACAAGACACTGCGTCTCTCGAAAGGGACAAGACACGCGTCTCTCGAAAGAGACAAGACACTGCGTCTCTCGAAAGGGACAAGACACTGCGTCTCTCGAAAGGGACAAGACACTGCGTCTCTCGAAAGGGACAAGACACTGCGTCTCTCGAAAGGGACAAGACACTGCGTCTCTCGAAAGGGACAAGACCACAGACCAATGACTACGTCTCCAGAACAGAGCTGGGCAAAATGGACTGCATTTATATTGCCTCACATTCACACATTCACCCACATATTCAGTGATGGTTCACCATGCGAGGTGCCGACCTGCTCATCAGGAGGAGTAAATGGTTGCTCAAGGGCACTTTGACACGCTGCCGGGAGGAGCCGGAATCGAACCAGGAACCTTCTGATTACCAGACGACTGCTCTACCTCCTGAGCCACTGTCGCCCCCTTGGGCTTGGGTTGTGTGTTCGTAGACTGTGTTTGTGTCTGTGTTTAGATGCCATCAAATCCGATACCAGGAACATGCAAATGGCCCTTAGAAGTGGAGCAATCTTCCATTTATTTGGGTATGTACTTCTAGGCAAATTTTCAGAAAAAATTCAGGGCTTAAGAGGCTAACTTGACGTTACCTACATGAGGAAGCCATGTTTGAAGCTAACATTGGTTAGCTAAGAAGACGCTAGCACTGCAGCTCTCATAGCCTACTTGGATTAAAATACCCCTTCTCCACAGATATGTCGCACTGCAAAGACTGACGCGGACATCTACAGAAGATTACAGTACTTGAAACAAACATATTTAGTTTGAAAGACTCACACAACGTGGTTTTATTAATAATGTTGTATTTGACTTTTTATTAAATTTTTTACATTTAGCAATACAATGTAGGCTGATGATGATAATGTCTGCTCCTGGCTGCCCTTGCAGAGAAGAAATAGAATTGGCGACCAAAAAAATGAATGTGTGTGTTCCTATGTGTCTCCCATCGCATGTGTGTGTTCGCTGCATGACTACATTGCAGTGTATGCTACGAATAAAGACTTCTTCAATTCCAGTTTAATGTTTTAATGAGCATTGTTTGTGTGCGTTGGTGTTGTGTTTGAATGAAGTAGCAAAGGGTTTTGTTTTGTTTATGTAACACAGTAGTTATCCTCTTAACACTTTCAATGCCAACGACGAGATATCTCGTTTGTTCATGCCGACCGTTCATTGCCAACGACGAGAGATCTCGTAATTTTTTTTATTAGCGATTTGAATTCATATTTCATCAATCTAGCCTCACGTTAGTGCTGCAAACTCTCTCTGAGCTCCATTGGGAAAATACCGCCCCCTATCGTCTCTCCCTGTGGTACTGCACCCCTTTGGAATGGATTGAATAAAACACATGGCGGGGGGGGGGGAAATCCTGCTTCCTCATTTTACTTCTCAGACAAGTCACCCGAGACGATCGGATTCATTGCCGTGGAATACATATTTCCAGTACCCAGCGTTGGATCAATAAACGCGATCGATATTTGGAATGGCGATCAGGAATTGGAATAATCTTTTTGGAGAACATCTGATCTGAGGTAAGGAATCTATTTTACCAGTCTTAGGATAATCAGAGCTTTTTTCACAGAGATATCAACGTGTGCCCTATGTGTGTGTGTGCGTGTGTGTGTGTGTGCTTATCAGGAAATGAGAGAATCGATTTTTTCAGCCCGCTTCTGTAGCGTGCATAAGTACACATATACTATCGATAATCTAGCGTTTATTTGAAAACGATTCATAAATAAGCCGAAAAATGACAACGTTTTTTGTGTATTCCAGAATATTCCAGTAAAGGGCGTTTATCACAGAATCTTTATATTTTCCTGAAACTTAAAAAAAAAACGAGCGTTTTTTCAAAATGGTATAAAACGGAAATTAACCGATTAAAAAACAATCCGTTTCGACAATGTTGACTGCAAACAAGTCATTGATAAGTGACGGCCAGATTAGACACATAGCCATAATTTAAGATGTAGTTTATGCATTCGCAAATATGAGAGCGCTATCATTGAAGTGGGTGGTGGCACGGAAGCACTAAATCGTGCGCCCCCTGCTGGCATTGAAAGTGTTAACGTTCAGGGGCCCGCATGCGTTCGCGGCACTTTGCCCTCGTCTGCCAGCTGCATTTTTTGCCGTGCAACCAATACATTGTTGGAAAGTTGATCGTCACCTCACTCAACCTATAGCATGCTTTACGTCTCGTGAAATATCCGGCGAGTGTAATTTTACAAGCCGTTCGGACGAGTAAACCTGCCCGGTTGTGAGCGGTCCTGAACTGACCAGTCACCGCTGATGGCGAACAAATTATTGACCACCGTTGTAGCCAAGGAGTGTCTGCTCCGAAAGCAATCCCAGACGAGCGCTGATTGCAACGAGAAATGGGCAGAAGAAGACCAACAAGTTCTTTGTTTTGACTTGCACGTCTGAATGAATGGCAGCGGACGGCCATTTTGGATAATCGCGCTGAATTATTGTGGTACACACATTACAAAAACCTTTGTAAAACACTCATCTTCCGCGGGGATTTTATAAACTTTGACCACAAAACTTTGACTGTATGACTATAAGACTTCAGGCTATGGAACCGTTATGTTTTCCAGCATCTGGCAACAAGTCAACACAAAAGTAAGGAGCAAATATTTTATTTCAGTGTGTTCAAACCTCTGTTTCTCTATTACATTAGCACTCAAAGTGATTTGTAAGAATCTTCAGAATGTTACCTTTCAAAAGAGACCAGACTCATGCATGTGCTATAAGTATAAAGTATAATAAATCGCAAATAACTTTGGGTATGCAATAGACAGGCGTTTTATCCAAAATGTGCCCGACTGTTAAGAGGATTTATCCAGCCTTTTCGCTAGTTTCTGAATTAAAATTAGTATTATTATTCTTTGTAATATCCCGATGTGAACCGAGCTGAGTGTATCGTTTTTTCATTTTCTCTGTAATGTGCTGTTATGACTCCTTCGTTGGCAATTATTGTCTAACACTGCAGACCCATCATGGACCATCATCATCTATCCAACTTTCCCGGCAATGTCATCCGTCTGTTTTTTTTTTTTTTTAACATCCCGTTGCTAAGGAGCAGCAGCAGTTGATCCATCACATTAGGAGGTGGTGTCTGTCTGTGCCTGTCTGTGTCTGTCTGTCTGTGTCTCAGACATGCGCCTGGCCTGGGATCTGTCGTGGATATCAAATCCCTACCCCTCCCATCCCCATTATCCCCTATCCTGTGTCGTCCCCCCCCCCACTCATTTGACCTATCATATGAGCCCCCCCCCCCCCATACTATAAAGTCCCCCTCCCCACAAGATTCCGTCTTCTCTACCTGGGTAATTTCAGCTGATCACCTGGGGCGGAAGCCTCAGCCATGTATCTAACTATCTTGTATATATTCTATCTATCTGGCTAATGAACCTTATTAACCGGACCTCAGTTGACTGAGTACGTGCTTCATGATATCCACAATATCCTACAGATCCTCTGTAACAGCAGTCAGCTGACAGACCGAGCGAGAGGCCTGACACTTCTTCCTGCTGGTCAATCCTAAACGGACTGCATTCATGTAGCGCGGCGGAGGCGACCACACAAGGCACCGCCAACCTGCTCATCTTGCTCAAGGACACTTTGACACGTTTGCCGGGAGGAGCCAGAATCGAATTGGGAACCTTCGGATTACCAGACAACCGCTCTACCTCCTGACAGGCTCCTCCCCCGGCCCCCTGGTGCCACTACTGACTCCCTCCTGACCTGTGGAGGAGCATCCTAACACACACACACACACACACACACACACACACACACACACACACACACACACACACACACACACACACACACACACACACACACACACACACACACACACACACACACACACACACACACACACACACACACACACACACACACACACACACACGGTACCTCAGGGGAGCAAGTAGGGGTAAGGATGGGCTAATATGTGTCTAGGTGACAGGCTGTCACTGACAGCGCGGCACTGGGAGAGAGGAGGGCCCGTAGCGGAGGGCTATGGAGTAATAGCAGCTCTTCAGCTTGGGAAATGTATTTTTGGAAAAGGTACACTTGGAGATGAGGAGAGCGCATTGTCACACTCTCTCTCTTTCTATTTCTCCCTCTCTCTCGCTTTCTCTCACACACACTTTACCTCCTCCACCTCCTCTATCTCCCCCTCTTATACACACACACACACATACACACATACACACAATCACACGGTATCTCTGTGACAGCGAGTCCCACCTCTCGTTCTGCCAGTGCGTCGGTGGTGGTGGTGCTGGTAATGAGCGAGGATGGATAGGACCAGGGCTACCATGTGAAACGGGGCTCCACGGGAAAACACTCACAGCGCCAGCGAGACCGTGGCTCCATAAATCAAATCTAAATGAGCGCCTTGGATGTTTCTCATAATGAGTGTCTTGGATGTTTCTCATAATGAGTGTCTTGGATGTTTCTCATAATGCCGCTCCCGCGATCATTAGCTAGAAGCCCTAATTGTCACTTAGTGGCTCTCGTGGCTCTCAGCGAGGGGCGGCATATTTTACCTGATGTTTTTGGGTTATGGAGACTGCCGTGGAACCTAAGTAGTGAATTCACTGATTACTCGAAAGAGTCATTTGGGTATTTTAAAATCTGAACCATCATTATCCATCATTTGAAGTATTGAAATTGGCTGTTTTGGAGCGGGAGCTTGAAAAGGACTAATAAACTCCACATCCATTTTGCACAAGCTTGCAACGCTGACCAATAATTTTCACCATCAGCGGTGACTGGTCAGTTCTTGAGCGTATACGGTCCGACGTGGTCATTTGACGTGCGGCCTGTGAAAAGACGCTCGCATGACATATCGCTGTATGTAACTCGTGGACCGAGGCACGGAATTGGTCGAGTGGGGTGGCGTTCGAACGGCGGCAAATAGATGTTTCGAAGGGTATATTATATGTTCTGCGAAAAAATTCAGCCAGAGTCGGTAGACGCTCGCAAAGTGCCGCAACGTGCGTGCATTTTGTAAAATGTTCTGGTATTTTTAAACCTGGACCTTATTTTCCCATCGTTTGGGTCTAAATGACTAATAACATTTGGAAGCAGTCCAGTATTGAGGGAGATCGCTTCAGCCGGCATGCCACAAAATGGGCTGCGATGTGAAAATTCGGGGCGTTTGTGCACAAAAAAAGGCTTGTTTTTGCCACTGACGGGGTCAGACTATTACGGTACGTGTCTGAAGAGCCTATTTCTTACCCAAAGCAGAAGTCTGAGTCACAGGTCCGAGGCGTGAGTTGTTGCAGGAAGAGTTTGTTATGTTGGAGTACAGAAAGTGTATCTAAAATGGTTGGTGTTTGTGCATATCTGAGTTGTACCAACAGAATCTGTTGTGCCATACAGTCTTCATAGATCTTTGGTGGACAGATGGCTAGTCGTGCTAGAAATGGATGAAAACAGTCTGTACACTGTGCCTTCTTTATTGCCTATATTTATTGTAACATATAATATAACCAGGCACACAGAACCTCCTCTGCACATTTGTTTACATTGTTTTTCCCCCTCATATTTGTATATTCAGATATAATTGTAGTGCCTATATTTATGTCTTTCTACTAAGGGGATCTACTACTTTCTCTAAGGGGATCAATAAAGGAATATCTTATCTTATCTTATCTTACAGACCACTGGGCCTGTACTGACCTGTAGTGAGGAGAATAAATGCTATTCCAAAGCACCTTTTGGAGGGGAGCGTGGGGAGACCTGCTGCACACAGAGTGGAGGTAATGTTATTAGCGAAAGTTACTGTGTTGACCTGGGATGTTAGAACAGAGACGACCGGAAGAAGAGAAACGTAAACACAAAGGTCTCTCTCTCTGTAGGGATCCTGTTGTCAGACACACAGAATAACACTCTGAGCCTGTCGTGGCGTGTTAGTGGACCTTAGTGGACGTACTTTGACATACATACATAAATGTATATCCCGGACCATATTTTATTCTTAGGCTTATTTTTATTGTTATTGGTGACTTTTTGTTTTTGTCTACCTAAATGTTTACTGTTTACTGTGAGCGATTTGTAGTGCCAAATTTCCCTCTGGATGAATGAAGTATTTCTATTCTATTCTAACTTTAACGCGGGCAAATGCTGCAATTAGTTTCATGGCAGCCCGCTGCGCGGCTGCTGGACCGTTATTTAGACCTCAAATGATGGAAAAATAGTGTCCAGGTGGCGTCTGCGTTGCCCTGCCATGTTTTGATAACCGTGCGTAGGACATTTTGGGGGGGGGGGGATCATGTTATATTCACATACATTTTTTTAATGTAAGCATGTTCTCAGATCGGAGCAACGGTCGAGGACCAGCTCCATCAGTCCCCAGGATGGAGTCCAGTTCCAGGCAGACGGGAGCAGCTGCCACACCCTCTTCCAGGAAGAGGCTGACACACACGGGAAGAGACTGATGCCCGGTACTCTGGGTGACGCGACCCCGGCTACCTCATCATCATGTACTTATCACACATCTGAGCGTCCCCCCCCCCCCCCCGGGACCAACCCCCACTCCCCCCGGCCCCACCCCGCTGAGTCGGTCCCGCGCCTCTAAATCACCGACAACGACGACGGCTCAGGAGACGAGGAGAGGCTCCAGAAATATGTGTCACCTCTCTCTCTCTCTCTCTATCTCTCTCTCACACACACACACACACCCTCTCTCCTCTCCCTTCCGCTCTCTCTCTCTCTCTCTGTCTCCGATCTGCCAGGGCCCGTGGACCTTAAAGGGCTTTGATGGACAGCGCAGAGGTGACAGGGTTGAAAAACAAGCAGATAAATCAGTCTGCTCCAACCAGGCGCTCCTCCTCGTGGACATCACTCAGCGTGATGGGCAGCGCCTGACACGCGCCTAGCACCTCCCCTGATTTAAACCCCCTGGCAAGCTCCCAACGGGGGGCGGGCCCGGCACCAGGATCCATAAAGGTCTATAGGCCTGGTTTACCAAGGGAGTCCGTTCAGAATCCCCCCCCCGTTTAAAATCGGCACAATTGATTTACTCGCCCCCCCCCCCCCCCCCCCCCCCCGGAGGGAGGTACCCTGATTGGTTGAAACAACACGTATACCCTGCAGTAATCTGTCTCAGGTGGCCAACAGTTATAAAAAAATAAATAAAAAATAAAATAAAAAGGTGAGTCAATTCTCAAAGAAAATGAACTGCAGGCCTGTGGAGATACAGACTCGTAAATGGCAAAGAAAATTAAGCAGTGTGACTGACTACTTTGTTGTTTGAATACAAACAACCCCAATTGATCGGTAACAGTTGTGATTGGAGAGGGCAGGGTTCGAGATATGAGAATAGTCCTATTTGGATTAAGCGGTTTAGATGAGTAACGTGAATATCATCCATTTTAAGAACCCACATACTGTATGTTGTTATTTAGCTAATGTAATTTAGATAATTTATCTTGTATGTATTAGCTAGTTATCATGTATGTGTGGTACTGTAGGTATCCTATATGTGTGGTACTGTAGGTATCCTATATGTGTGGTACTGTAGGTATCCTATATGTGTGGTACTGTAGATATCCTATATGTGTGGTACTGTAGGTATCCTATATGTGTGGTACTGTAGATATCCTATATGTGTGGTACTGTAGATATCCTATATGTGTGGTACTGTAGGTATCCTATATGTGTGGTACTGTAGGTATCCTATATGTGTGGTACTGTAGGTATCCTATATGTGTGGTACTGTAGGTATCCTATATGTGTGGTACTGTAGGTATACTATATGTGTGGTACTGTAGGTATCCTATATGTGTGGTACTGTAGGTATCCTATATGTGTGGTACTGTAGGTATCCTATATGTGTGGTACTGTAGGTATCCTATATGTGTGGTACTGTAGGTATCCTATATGTGTGGTACTGTAGGTATCCTATATGTGTGGTACTGTAGGTATCCTATATGTGTGGTACTGTAGGTATACTATATTTGTGGTACTGTAGGTATCCTATATGTGTGGTACTGTAGGTATCCTATATGTGTGCAGGGAGCGAAATTAACTTTTTGACTCACCGGCCAGTGGCGGGTAGATGGGAAGAATCTACCCGCCAAGCAGATTTCTTACCTGCCAACTTTTTTTTGATAAAAAAAAAATTATTATTATTTTATATAAATTTTTTTTTTAATAAAATATATATATTATATAATCATACTTGTAGTTGTATTATCTGCGAGACATCGCCACCTCGCTGTCTGCAAACAGCTCCACTGTCTGTGTGTATACTCTAGTGGCCTCCAGCTCCAGCAAGGATTCTCCGGCGCTACAGCTGGACCCTAAACTCTTACATTCAGCATGAAAGGATTCTCCTACCCTGCACCTGGACCCTAGTCAGCAGCGCTGCAGCCCTCATGCGATGTAACTGGACACTTGCAGTTGTTTATGTCGGGAGCTATCAGAAGCTAGCCAGCTGGATAACGTTACACAATGCCTCATGTATTAAACTAAAAGTGAATAGTTGACTGGGTCATTTTGTAACAGTAGCTAACATCAGCTCACGGAGGTCTCTCTGACTAGAGTAGACTAACATCAGTCACGGTGACTGTGTGTTTACATGCAGCATACAGAAACAGGTAGGGGAGGTTTAGAAGCAGCAATGCGCTCAGACAGCGAGTGAGAACTCCGCTCAGAATTGGATCATGATTTTCGGTTTTCACATGACCATTTGATTGGCCGCCACACGGCGGTCAGTCCTCTAAGTGGGAGGCGCCAAACGTAAAAACTGCCCGCAAATGACGGGCGGCGCTCTCTAGTTTCGGTCCCTGTATGTGTGGTACTGTAGATATACTATATTTGTGGTACTGTAGGTATCCAATGCTGAAACTCAAGAGGAATGCAGGCTGGATGTAATTAAAGACAGTAAGCACTGACTGACATTAACAACTCGACATGCTTAAAGTATGTGAGCCAACTGCCACATAAAAACGCAGGTCAGTCACAGTATGTGTCCCAACTACCGTCCACAAAAAACAAATACAACGAATGCCACATTACTCTACATGCTTTAATTACATTTGAATTATCACCGTAATCAAGTTAACAGGGACCGGTACACAGGGTGTGATTTAAACACCCATCGCTCCGTAAACTAGGGTGAACGCTTAGGAGGGAACTTTGTTTTGATTCCAAAGGAGGGTGGAGAAGGAGCCGTGTCCCTGAGTGAGGCGCGCCGCTCCGTTAGTTTACTCTCGTTGATTAGATTAAAGTGTCCACATGAGCCATGTTTTAATTGCAGCTTTCTCATAATCCCATTAATATCGGGGTATGGGCGTGCATGTAATACCGTGGTCAACGCTCTTACTGTAGATGCACAGGCACGGGTTTACGTTTGCCTTTGCCTGGGGGCAGAGTCAGAACCTGAGTCAGCAGGTCTCTCTCTCTCTCTCTCTCTCTCTCTCTCTCTCTCTCTCTCTCTCTGGTAGTGTGCCCTCCCACGCGTTACACTCGCCCAATGAGAGTCCTCGCTGCCAGGTGAAAAGAGGCTGCTGGCTGTCTCCACATGTATCGGAGGAAGCATGTGATAGACTTCAGGGCTCCCTAGACCGGCACGTAGGGGGCAAATGTGCGCAATGACCAGGAAGGGGAGGGGGGAATTGGCATAACAACTAAATTGGGATGGGAGGAAAATATACGAAAAATATGAGGAGAAAAAGTGGATACAAAAAAATATATATATACTGGATTACTATTACGACTACTACCACTGCCAATACTACTGATACATCCCTATTGGCACACTTTATATTCAAAAAATACTAAAATAAATATTTTCGGTTCATTATAAAACTGTGGCGGGATGCCACAGTCTAGGTAATTAATGGGAAACACTGTGGGTGCATACGCATTGCTCTCACTCACACACACATAGGTGCATTATCTCTCAGTCTGATCACCAGTCTGATCCTACTCCTGCGTTCTCTCTCTCTCTCTCTCTCTCCCCACCTCTCTCTCCATCTCTCTCTCTTTCCTTCTCTGTGTCTCTCTTCGTCCTCCCTCGTTCATGCTCTCATGTGAGTGGTTCTGGATATCAGTACCAGGGGGGGTCTGCTAGGCAGCGCCATCCATCAAGCCCCCCCCCCCCCCCCCCACCCCCATCACCCCACGACACTACACTCATGGCAATTGGGGACCTGACAAAGGCATAATTTGTAATGTCGTCAAACAGTGACCTCTAGGCAAAAGAGCCCTGCTCGGTATTGCGCTTTTGTTTACTTCATTTGTTTTGGTCAAACGTGTGGATCAGAGTTTAGTAACTCAGTACACTGTGTATTCCTCTCTCGGGGGCCCGAGGTGTGGGCCGGCGGCGGCAGCACACACCCCCTCGCTCTCCGAAACCCAATCCACATCCATCAGACGAGAACAAAAACAAACCGTAAAAACAAAAACAAAGCGCAGTACCACGTTGTCATCGTTTGTCTAGAGGTCACCGTCTGCCGACATTACAGATTCTACCTTTAACCCTTTCACTACCACACTACAGAAGGGTTAACCGTCTGTAGTGTGGTAGTGAAAGGGTTAACCTTCTGTAGTGTGGCAGTGAAAGGGTTAACCAGTTGTCGTGTGTGGCAGTGAACGGGTTAACCGTCTGTATTGTCGCAGTGAAAGGGTTATAACCCTTTGGTAGTGTGGTAGTGAACGGGTTAACAAAAGGCGCGTTGCCCGGCGAGCCCGTCTGTCCCTGGCTGGGCAGAGGGGCCTGTGTGACCGCCGCTCCAAACGGCCATCTGTCTCCGCGCGGCCGAGAGGGAGACGAGACGGTGTGAGCCGGCTGAGAGGGAGACGAGACGGTGTGAGCCGGCTGAGAGGGAGACGAGACGAGACGGTGTGAGCCGGCTGAGAGGGAGACGAGACGAGACGGTGTGAGCCGGCTGAGAGGGAGACGAGACGAGACGGTGTGAGCCGGCTGAGAGGGAGACGAGACGAGACGGTGTGAGCCGGCTGAGAGGGAGACGAGACGAGACGGTGTGAGCCGGCTGAGAGGGAGAGGAGGAGACGGTGTGAGCCGGCTGAGAGGGAGACGAGACGAGACGGTGTGAGCCGGCTGAGAGGGAGAGGAGGAGACGGTGTGAGCCGGCTGAGAGGGAGAGGAGACGAGACGGTGTGAGCCGGCTGAGAGGGAGACGAGACGAGACGTGTGAGCCGGCTGAGAGGGAGACGAGACGGTGTGAGCCGGCTGAGAGGGAGACGAGACGAGACGGTGTGAGCCGGCTGAGAGGGAGAGGAGGAGACGGTGTGAGCCGGCTGAGAGGGAGACGAGAGGAGACGGTGTGAGCCGGCTGAGAGGGAGACGAGACGAGACGTGTGAGCCGGCTGAGAGGGAGACGAGACGAGACGGTGTGAGCCGGCTGAGAGGGAGACGAGACGAGACGGTGTGAGCCGGCTGAGAGGGAGACGAGACGAGACGTGTGAGCCGGCTGAGAGGGAGAGGAGACGGTGTGAGCCGGCTGAGAGGGAGAGGAGACGAGACGGTGTGAGCCGGCTGAGAGGGAGACGAGACGAGACGTGTGAGCCGGCTGAGAGGGAGACGAGACGGTGTGAGCCGGCTGAGAGGGAGACGAGACGGTGTGAGCCGGCTGAGAGGGAGAGGAGACGAGACGGTGTGAGCCGGCTGAGAGGGAGACGAGACGAGACGGTGTGAGCCGGCTGAGAGGGAGACGAGAGGAGACGGTGTGAGCCGGCTGAGAGGGAGGCGAGACGAGACGGTGTGAGCCGGCTGAGAGGGAGACGAGACGAGACGGTGTGAGCCGGCTGAGAGGGAGACGAGACGAGATGGTGTGAGCCGGCTGAGAGGGAGACGAGACGGTGTGAGCCGGCTGAGAGGGAGAGGAGACGGTGTGAGCCGGCTGAGAGGGAGACGAGACGAGACGGTGTGAGCCGGCTGAGAGGGAGAGGAGACGAGACGGTGTGAGCCGGCTGAGAGGGAGACGAGACGAGACGGTGTGAGCCGGCTGAGAGGGAGACGAGACGAGACGGTGTGAGCCGGCTGAGAGGGAGACGAGACGGTGTGAGCCGGCTGAGAGGGAGACGAGACGGTGTGAGCCGGCTGAGAGGGAGACGAGACGAGACGGTGTGAGCCGGCTGAGAGGGAGACGAGACGAGACGGTGTGAGCCGGCTGAGAGGGAGACGAGACGAGACGGTGTGAGCCGGCTGAGAGGGAGACGAGACGAGACGGTGTGAGCCGGCTGAGAGGAAGAGGAGACGAGACGGTGTGAGCCGGCTGAGAGGGAGAGGAGACGAGACGGTGTGAGCCAGCTGAGAGGGAGAGGAGACGAGACGGTGTGAGCCGGCTGAGAGGGAGACGAGACGAGACGTGTGAGCCGGCTGAGAGGGAGAGGAGACGAGACGGTGTGAGCCGGCTGAGAGGAGACGAGACGAGACGTGTGAGCCGGCTGAGAGGGAGACGAGACGAGACGGTGTGAGCCGGTTCGAAAAGGAGCGTCTCTCTTATTAAATTATCTCTCCTGCCTCTCTTTTTTTTACAGCAGCCACCAGCCCCCCCCCCCCCCTTCCCGCGCCTGTCTCCCTCTTTCCATCTCTATCTCTCTCCCAGGCTAAACATTTGTCTTTCCATTCATGGGTGAATTTGTATGCTGTTAAGATGGGTTGATGCAGGCAGGCTGATGGCGGAGAGAGAGAGAGAGAGAGGGAGGTAAGGAGGGGGACAAAGCCTGCATTTGCTTTCTCTCTCTCTTTTCCCCTCTCAGTGCTTGGTTACAGAAAGCAGCACTTAACATGGGGACAAGACATATGTTAAAAGCCTTTTCACAATTGATAAAACTCTGCATGTTCAATACATACTGTTCATATCCTGTAGGAGTCGGTAGAGCCAATTTGATGAAGCACCTAATATTTATATATATATATATATATATATAAAAGAAAACGCTGTAATTTCCATAATGTAAAGATGTTAATGCAGTCCGACCAATTGTTCTATAATGATAATGTAAAATAAATGGTAATGCGGCCCCGCCGATTGCTCTACTGAAGTAAACCTGAGCCAAGTCTACACTTTACCGGACACTCAGACCGAACGGCGTTTCACCTCATTATTCAGACGCATGATTCAGGGTCTGACTCCAGGCCAGTCGACACTTTCTGTAAGTCTAGCACCAAGTCTAGCACCAAGTATCCCGACACCATCACAGTCCGGTAGAAATCCTGGCAAATGTAAAATGATATATTTCTAGATATATAATGTATGTATACCTGAGAAAACAAAACAAATCTATATTTCTATTTATAGTAGCCGTTTCTACTTCTATGGGTGGGTAGGTGAGTCAGAGTCTCCTGAAGGGCCAGGTGACTGTTTGTTTGGCAACACTCCTGACGCGGAAACTCCACAGACACAAGTTGTGCCACTTTGCTTTAATCAAATTGTCAGCCGAGGAGCGGTAATCAATGGGGCTATTTACATAACGCCAGGTTGCAAAAAAAAAAATAACACAAATGATGCCACCTGCTCTGGCAGCGCAGGCGGTGTGAAGCTAAGTGGGAAACTCCCCGGCAACTGCTCCCGCTTCAGCGGTGATTCTGGCTGTTGCTTTCGCTTTGTTTGTTGTTGTTTGTTTTGCCATGTGTTTTATTAGTTTTAGTCACATGTTGTGTGTAGTACTGTAGGTGTCATGTATGTGTGGTAATAGGTATCCTATATGTGTGGTACTGTAGGTATCCTATATGTGTGGTACTGTAGATATCCTATATGTGTTGTACTGTAGGTATCCTATATGTGTGGTACTGTAGGTATCATATATGTGTGGTACTGTAGGTATCCTATTATGTGTTGTACTGTAGGTATCCAATGCTGAAACTCAAGAAGAATGCATGCTGGATGTAATTAAAGACAGTAAGCACTGACAACACATGCTAGCCAATGCTAGTACTGTATGTACTGTGACAAAATGGCATCCAAGGTAATAAAAAAAGTCAACCAACGAACTAGATTCTTGTACCGGATCTCCTCTCTGGTAAACAAGAATACCCTGAAGACTCTTGGCAGGAGCACTCATTCAAGGGTACTACGACTATGCTTGCACCTCATGGTACCAAAGCACCTCAAAGGCGCTAAAAACAAGATTACAAACATCACAAAACAAACTGGTCAGACTACTACATGACCTTACTTCTAGAACCCACCTCACCCCTGCCCACTTTGACAACCTAGGATGGCTTAGAGTAGACGACAGAATACAGCAACTTGCAATGGGCCTGGTCTACAAGATACACTATACGACCAAGGTACCCATGTACATGTCAAAATACTTCCCAAAGGTCAGTGAATACCACGACCACAACACCAGAGGAAGCTCAACAAATCATGTTAAACCCAGATTCGGCTCAAACAAGGGACTAAACACGTTTCGCAATTATGCCACATCAATGTGGAACGCCCTACCCAAAGCTGTAAAGGAATGTGAATCACTACCCACTTTCAAAACCGCTCTAAAAGAGCACCTACGGGAAGCTGCAATTCAAAACTGGCCACTGTAAATGTCCAAACCCCCACCCCCTCCTAATGTACAGTCTCCTCCCCACCGTATGTATATTTCTCTCCCACCCACCCACCCCCTCCTGATGTACAGTCTCCTCCCCATCATATGTATATACTCTCTGTCAGGATCTATGGGTAACAGTACTGTATATTTGCATATCATATATGTCACAAATGTAACGGTACTATATACCTGTATGTCATGTATGTCCCTATGCCATAAATGTCATGATGTCATGTATGTTGTGTATGTCATAAATGTCACTATGAATTGAAAATGGGGGACCCTGATGTAAACAAGACAAACGTCTTTCTCTGGTCTGCATCCCCTTAACACATTCCCTACCATTGGTTATATCCATCAATATACTGTAGCCAGTCTGCCACCACTGTAAGCCTATGGAGATGTTTACCTTCTTTGCAGGGCTATACCTTTTTAAATTGTATTGCTAAATTGACATTACTATGGCCCATTCAACATCGATTATCTATCGTTCAGGATGTAGGAACGTTATTGTTCTGAAGGTCCAGATTAACACTGAAAGTCTGCGTTTATTATTTTGTATAATATTATTCTTCGCTCGCCTCATTGGGTCCCATCCTTGACGTTGTAGGCGCCAGAGACGCGCCCCCTAGACATGGTGTTCAGACACGTTCAGACAAGCCCAGAGCAAGCGCATTGATTCTGTACAGGTGAATCGGCTGAGCCCCATAGGGATCAGTTTGAGTATATATTGTAGACGGTGCAAGCAGCCGCAGTGGCAGTAACATAACAGGATAACTAGCAGAGCGAGAGTGTGAGACGTCCGGTACAGTTGTACACAGACCGATAGCAGTGTACCGTTATAGAGAGCTAATGGCTACTTAGATACAACTATAATATTGTAGAACCATTATTGGCACAGTATAGTGACTCGTGTAAGCGAAGTAAGGTGGAGAGACTTATAGTTAAACCCAGCGCCGTTTGGATATAACTACTCATTGGAGACCGTCTGCGGGTTAGCTTCAAGTACAAACGAAGCTAGCTAGCTACCATCTATGCCAACGGGCTTTTGGATTAATAGCTATTAACCCTGCCATCGGGCGCTAGGATTACAAGGACCGGTTCCGTACGAGACCCCTTCTTCCAGCGGCGACAGGATTATCCGACCGCCTACAAGCACAAATGATGGAACAAGCGCTCCAGAGGGTGACTCCCCACTCTTCCACCCGGAGTTCCCGGAGATCATCACGACACGGGTCGAGGGCACCTTCCCCTCCCCGACAAAGCTACACGGGACCCCGCCTAAGGGAAGAACCTGCTTACGTTGCAGAGCAGCTAGCCGAGAGACTACAAAGCCTAACGGAGGACGAGGGAGGACAGAAAGCACACCCGCACGACCCCATCTCCAACCAGGGGGATCAGTGCAGCCCCGGTCTCAGTCCCGACACGCTGCGTTATGAACCCCCAACACGTCCCAGTGGGGAGTTCGAGCAACAGACGGCACAGAGGAATAGTGCCTGGGAACCCAGCCTCTGGTTCCCGCCCAGCACGAACCAACGACCCAACGTACAGGGAGACTCGCCACGGATGCCTCTCCCCCCACGTGCGTCAGTGTCGCAGCCATCCATGGCACACTACATTGGGACACCCACATTCCCAGACTTCACAAGAGAAGACCGAGCGCAGTATACCGAGCTGCGTATGTGCCTAGAGACAATTATGTCCGGAGTACAGGACGAGTCATACAAGTATGCCATTCTCCTTAAGCACCTCAAGGTAACTAGAGCGCACAACATAGCGCTGGCATACTCCAATTCCCGAACTCCCTATTCTGATGCCCTGGTTGCCCTCGACGCACGTTACGGACGTACATGGGACTATGTCATTCAGGATATACGTGAGATCGAACGTCTCCCCCCAGCTAAAGACAACCGAGCCCTGGACGACCTATCCGTCAAGGTACAATCCCTGGTAGGGATGCTCGGGTCCCAACGAGAGAAGGGGATGTACGAGTTGTACGCCAACTCCAACGTGGAGCGTATATTGGAGAAGCTCCCCCCATTCCGCCAAGAACGTTTTCGGCGGCAAAGAAACCACTGTGACCCAAACGGCCCAGAACAATCACTCCTGGACCTTGCTGACTTCCTAGCCAGGGAGGTTAGCAGCCTAAGAATTGACACCTTCGCATGGGGTGGCTCGAACATTAAGGAGGGACCGAGGAGGTTTAAAGACCAAAGCAGGCCCATCACAGTGATGCACCAGGCCGAGTCGGTGTCACGGCAGACGAGTCACAACTCCCCCGCCAAGGAGAAATGGAAGATTGCCTGTCAATACTGCGACAGTGAACACTGGCTGTCACAGTGCGACGCATTCAAGAGACTGACCACCGCCGAAGTAAGTCAGTGGATTAAAGATAACCGCCGCTGCTTCCGCTGCGCGCGCGGCCACATGGCAGCAGAATGCCGCCTTAAGAAGAAGTGTGGCAAGTGTGACGGCGCTCACCTCGAAGCACTGCACGAGAGTAACAAGCGCCCACCAGAAGACCAAAGTAGGCCCATCACAGTGATGTACCAGGCCGAGTCGGTGTCACAACAGAAGAGTCACAACCCCCCCACCCGCGACCTTCGCGTTATCAGCACGAATGGGGTTCCAGAATTCAAGATCACATGTAGTTACTGCCACAGCGGACACTGGCGGTCGCGGTGCGGCGCATACAAGAAACTGACCCCCGCCGAAATGAATCAGTGGGGTGAGGCTAACAAGCAGGACGCCGCTTACTGCGAATCACTGCGCGAGGCCCACAAGCGAAGATTAGCTCTACAAAGCGACCAGGGAACAGAAGTGCTCCACATCGACCCGCGAATCGTGGGAGCCCCAGAGTGCTCCTCAAGGTAGTACGAGTACTCCTCAGCCACGGAGACAAGGTACTCGACACCTACGCCGTCCTCGACGACGGGTCGGAGAAGACACTCCTCCTCGCCTCCGCCGCGACGCAGTTGGACCTGCGGGGCCCAGAGGAGACCATGACCCTCCGTACCATTCGTCAAGATTTACAGACAATCAAAGGTGAAAACGTCTCGTTCACCATTGCAGCGATCGACCAGCCTGAGAAGCGGTACAGCATCAGCAAGGCGCTCATGAGCTACGACATAGGTTTGTCACGCTACGATTACCCCATCCCACAGCTGAAGGAAAAGTACGACCACCTACGCCAACTGCCCATACCGCTCATCAGCGGAGCTACACCGACCCTACTCATTGGCTCCGACCACGCGTACCTCATTGTCCCAACCAAGGCGGCCCACATCGGACCCAAAGGATGCCCAGCCGCGGTTAAGACCCGACTGGGGTGGACGCTCCAGGGCCCCCTCTACGGACCTGCCAGCCAACCAACGTCCACACGCTGCCTTTACACCAAGGTGAGCGACACAGACAACACTCTCCTACAGCACGTTGAGAGGCTATGGACACTAGATGCGCTGCCATTCAAGACCGAACGCAAGATGGTTCGGTCCAAAGAGGACAAGTATGCCATCGCTCTACTAGATCAGAAGACTACGAGAGTCGAGGTCGACGGAGTGTCCAGATACGCAACCCCACTCTTGAGGCGGGACGGGATGCCCACTCGACATGCGTCTAAGGGAGCGACGCACCACTGCCTACAGAGCGTATCCACGCCAGAAGAAGCAGAGAGCATCCTAATGAAGCTACGGGCTTTGTTAGCCAACGGTGGATTCGACCTCCGACAGTGGGCCAATAGCGACCCTCAAGTTCTCCGGCACCTCCCTCCAGAGACCAAGGCCGCGAGCAGCGAGACCTGGATGGCGCACACCCCAGGCGAAGCGCAAGAGATGACCCTGGGCCTCGTCTGGCGCTTCAAGACGGACTCGCTTCACTACCGACACACACCTCTGAAGGCGGATCAAGAGATGTCCACGACTAGACTGACCACTCGGCGGCGTGTGTACCGAACACTCGCCAGCCAGTACGACCCAATGGAGTGTATCCTCCCCTACACCACCCGGGCGAAGATCCCGGTGAGAGAACTGTGGGCCAAGGAGCAGGGCTGGGAAGACCCCATACCCGAGCACCTAGCTACCACATGGAGAGAGTGGGAGGATGAACTTGTCTTACTCCGCGAGGTGGCCATCCCGCGGAGTCACTTCCCCCCTACCGTGCGACTGGAGAAGTGTCAGACAGACCTGCACGTCTTCAGCGACGCCTCAGGAGTGGCGTACGGATCAGTGGCCTACCTGAGGGCTCAAGAAGAGGGAGTTCTGAACTCCAAGCCCCTCAGCTACGCTCCAAGCGACGTAGCTGACATCGAACCCATCACCCCAAACCACCTCTTGATGGGGCGGCCGGACCCGGCCCTTCCTCAGACGGTGTACAGACAGGACGAGATGAACGGACGGAGGATGTGGAGACACAGCCAAGTACTGGCCGACCAGTCTTGGGCCCGCTTCCTCCTACGCTACCTACCCTCCCTACCAGCCTGTCAGAAATGGGTGAGAGACAGGGACAACTTGACCGTGGGTACCGTCGTGATGATAATAGACCAGTCACTACCCCGAGCTACGTGGCCAGCCAGCCGTGTGAGCAGAGTGATTAATGGTTCCGATGGGAAGGTCAGAGCGGCAGAAGTCATCGTCCAAGGGCGGACTTATAACAGACCAGTAGCTAAGTTGATAGAGCTTCCTGCGTTCCCTGACCCCCCTGACGACGACGATAACCCACTGACCTTATAGATTATTTCCAACTCCTCATAGCACATTATGGAGAAGTTGACTTGACCCTTAATATTAATCTGTGCCCCACATTTTATTTACTAATTAGGTGCGGACTAATTAGGGCGCGGCTGTTCTGAAGGTCCAGATTAACACTGAAAGTCTGCGTTTATTATTTTGTATAACTTGTATATTGTTTATATATATAAGCTATATATCTTTACACCATCAGTTTGCATAATAGTATTCTTCGCTCGCCTCATTGGGTCCCATCCTTGACGTTGTAGGCGCCAGAGACGCGCCCCCTAGACATGGTGTTCAGACACGTTCAGACAAGCCCAGAGCAAGCGCATTGATTCTGTACAGGTGAATCGGCTGAGCCCCATAGGGATCAGTTTGAGTATATATTGTAGACGGTGCAAGCAGCCGCAGCGGCAGTAACATAACAGGAGAACTAGCAGAGTGAGAGTGTGAAACAGTTGTACACAGACCGATAGCAGTGTACCGTTATAGAGAGATAATGGCTACTTAGATACAACTATAATATTGTAGAACCATTATTGGCACAGTATAGTGACTCGTGTAAGCGAAGTAACGTGGAGAGACTTATAGTTAAACCCAGCGCCGTTTGGATATAACTACTCATTGGAGACCGTCTGCGGGTTAGCTTCAAGTACAAACGAAGCTAGCTAGCTACCATCTATGCCAACGGGCTTTTGGATTAATAGCTATTAACCCTGCCATCGGGCGCTAGGATTACAAGGACCGGTTCCGTACGAGACCCCTTCTTCCAGCGGCGACAGGATTATCCGACCGGTCTACAGTTCCTCCGGAGCAGGGCTCCAGAGGGAAACCATCGTCTCCAGCCACCATTTGCTTTCCCTGTATCGCCTCGTTTCATCTCACTCCCTTCAGAGCTCTGGTCGAGTATCCGTAATCTAGGAACTATTCATTACCGCTGACTTTGATACACTGACATTCTATTATTAAAGGAGAACCGTGATAACTAATATGTATGTTGCTATGACTATTAAAATACTGTTAACTTGGTATCCCTGTCCCCACGCAGTCAATTGAGTGTCCGCCATTTTGTCTAACTGTACTGTCTGGCTATTAATATTCTTTAGTAGTGGTTTAATCTAAACAATCTTTAATACAGTCAGGGTTGTGTAGCCCCTTAGCTACAGTTATACTTTTTCATTCATACGTTCATACAAAAATACCTTCTAGAATATAAGTATGTTTTTATCGTTTTCTGCAGTAATTCCTAGAACGTGAATTATAGGCATAAACGCATATATAGATTATCGACTGCTGTTTATTCCCTAGACACGCTATATTAAAAAATGCAACTGTATATGATCGTATACGTATGCTTCATCATGCATGGAGGAAAGGGGGGGGGGGGGGTCGTTTATAATTCCCCGATCATCAGTAAATGCTTTATGTAGTATGGGTTGATTTATTGATCAGATGGTTTGCAGTGAAATGAATAAACAATTGGGCTGAAAATAACGTTAGTGTCCTCTTACCGTGCGTCAAAGAGACTGGCGGTGAAATATCCCAAGTATAGGACGTCGATCGCCTAGGTCCATTTCCGGTTTGTATGTCACAATAAACGCCAAAATCATATCGATTATTATGTTTATAAAGCGATCCATTATGTACATTGTCTCTGTCGGGAGCCTTGCAACAATGTCTGACGGCCGGATGAATTTAATCGACGCACAGCAGCCACTTCCTGTTGTTCCGAGTGTAACTCGCCCGACCATCCACCAGGCGGCGGTATTGAGCCGTCGTTGCCTTCACTTTTAGAGTCCAGCTGCAGCGTCGGAGGTGTATATATGAATTATGAATGCCATGGCGAAAAAATTTAATATTGATCTCAATAACGCTGTACAGCGAGATCTGGCGGTCAAAGCATGACGGGCAATAACGCTTTAAAGCATGGATGGCGGTGGATGTGTTAACAATTGTGTGTATTGAGCCGTACTGTATTGTACCCATTCTGCAATCTGTTAAATAAAGTTTTCATTCATTCATTCATTCATTCATTCATTCATTCATTCATTCATTCATTCATTCATGTTAGCCAACTGAAGCTAAGTGGGAAATGCCCCGGCAACATCTCCCTCCCCAGCGGC
The DNA here is from genome assembly GCF_963971535.1 of Notolepis coatsorum. NCBI lineage: Eukaryota > Metazoa > Chordata > Actinopteri > Aulopiformes > Paralepididae > Notolepis > Notolepis coatsorum. Next base: position 26,566,368 of record NC_140168.1, on the reverse strand, counting down.
GCTGAACACCATTGGCGGTGATTCTGGCTGTTGCTTTCATTTTGTTTGTTGTTGTTTGTTTTGCTACAGTATGTGTTTTATTAGTTTAAGTCACATTGTAGCCAGTGAATCTCTTTTACAAACACTGGTCTTCGTCACATTTTCATCCATGAAAACACAAATCTAATTCAGTCCAGTTGTTGCTGATTTAGGTTCATTGTCTTACTCGTGTCATTGTGACAAAGTGGTTCACCTTGTAGAAGAAATGTAAATCTCCAGGGTCTAGTTGAGCTGCATCATGGTGAGTTTGGCACAGTGGCTACAGTAGCTTCAACAAATGATGTGCAAATTTGCCTAAAACATTATTTTCATTGGCTTCTTATTGTGATTCTGGGTGAGGTAGAATATAATGAATTTTATCTTCAGAAACCCCAGAATTAGCAGTTTCATTCGATTTTAGGGTTGAAAAGTAAGCAGAAAATGTCTCGTGTGCGAGCAGGCTCTCCCCATCTGCTTGCACCCCACAGTTTGAGAATCACTGGTTTAGCCGGTGTGTGTGTGTGTGTGTGTGTGTGTGTGTGTGTGTGTGTGTGTGTGTGTGTGTGTGTGTGTGTGTGTGTGTGTGTGTGTGTGTGTGTGTTTGAGAGTGAATTTGCTGAGAGCAGTTACACATTTAAGTCAGAGAAAGCTAATTTGTGCGTCGGAGATGCATGTTTCATCTTATGTCCAATGTATTATTGCTTGTTAGGACAGGATATGGACTAATATCCCAATTTATGTTTTGTATTTTTCACTGCCTCCTTTTCTCTCTCTGGCTCCTCTGTTTTTGAAGATGACAAATACCCCTCAAGGTTTTTGGCGAACTTAAGAATAGATTGTTACCAGGGCGGCCGGGTAGTGCAGCGGACTAAGCGTCTGCCTAACACCACAGAGACAGTGGGATCGAATCCAACTGTGGTGCCTCCGGCTTGGCCAACCGTCCATACTAACACAATTGGCTGTGTTAGCAGGTGGGAAACCCGGCGAGGGTGGGTCCTGGTCGTTGTAAACAGCGACTCCTACAGTTCGGTCGGGGCGCCTGCACAGCAAGGGAAGGATCTAGGAGAGGTAGTGTGACCTTCCACACGTTACACTCTCCCAGTGAGAGTCCGCGCTGCCAGGTGAAAAGAAGCGGTGGGCTGGGTACACGTGTCGGAGGAAGCATGTGATAGTCTCCGCCCTCCCAGACCGATGGTAGGGGGTAGAGTGTGCAACGACCAGGAAGGGGATTGGGAATTGGCATAACGACTAACATTGGGAGGGGAGAAAAACGGAAAAAGAAGGGGGTAAAAGATAAAAAAAATATATATATTTAAATAGATTGTTAGCGATAATTAGGCCAGTCAGCCAGTAACCTTCTGAAAAACAATAGCAGAGAGAAGCGCTCTGTTGACATTTAGACAGGGGTGTATTGCACCACTTGTGAGATTGTCTACCCTTTATGTGACAGCATAAAGTTCATGGTCAATGTAAATTTTTTATAAAGGTTACAGAGGTTATTTCTTAATGTTCTGAAGACAAATCCCTGGTGTTGTAGTCGAGAGTCAACCGAGAGTCGAGACCAGAGTGTATCAAGTCCGAGTCAAGACCAAGACCAGAGTGTATCAAGTCAGAGTCGAGACCAGAGTGTATCAAGTCCGAGTCAAGACCAGAGTGATTAATTTAACATGAAAGAAGAAAGAAAACACCACTTGCAGCACCTTTAATAAACAGGTAGTGGATCTCCTGGTCTGTGATCCTGTTATTACAGCTCCAGGGCATGTAGAGGAAAGAACCATTTACTAATGGAACCCGGCTCCCCTGCTCCCCATTCAATAACAATAAACTCATGAACAAACAAAAAGCCATAAACATGCTTTCTGGCACTTTCCACATTTTCCATTTATTGGAAACTATGTGATCAAATATTCATGGAGTTGCTATGGAAACATGATAAAGTTTCACTTTTTCTTTTTATACAGTTAGAGGAGTAGCCAGCACTCACGGAAAGGTCCTTTAGGTACTTTCATTTAAGTATGGGCAGCGACCGAACACAATGTACGTGTTTCAGCTATCAGCCTTCCTCAGCGTTGTACTGGAACATTCATTGTACATGTCTGAAGGTATAAGCTATATGGACTGTTTAAGGTGTCCAACCCACAGACTTCTATATAAGAGGCACTTACACTTTTATCCGGTATAATGCTGAGGAAGGCCGATTGCTGAAATGCATCCATTACGCTTGGTCGCCGCCTGTGCTTAAATTTAAGTACCCAGAGGACATTTCCGTGAGTGCGGACTATTTCTAGCCTGTCTGGACCGTGCACCCGGTAAGAAACTATTGGAAGATGTTTGAGTCGCGTTGAGTTTGATAGTGCAGCCGTAGGTCTAATCCTCTCTAATCATGAATAGATTGATTCAAAAGACAACGATCCAACTGACGCTATCTCAAGCCCCACCCTATTTTCGTGATACTCCAATCACGACTGTTGCTTAGCAGGATTGTTTACGAGGATCAAGAAAAGAGGGCGGGGCTTGAGATAGGTCAATTCAATCCACACAATGTACATATATCAATTCAGATTGTTAATATTCTGCTAGATATTTTACTGTATCACATTGAATTGTAGCCTAACAACATTTGTGATATTGCTGAAATATGTAATCACTGCCTTCAGAATTGTAATTGTACCATGGTGACGCCCTGAGGGTTACACTCATTGGTCATTTCAACCTGAACATTAAACCAAGTGGAGAAATTCTAAATAAAAAAGATAGTTTCTCCATTAGTAGACATGGGATACTTCAAACAGTGAGAGCAGTAAGAGGTTTCAGAAGAAGCAGAGGTTGCAGAAGCAGAAGAAGGTTTCAGACGTAGAATGTTTCAGAAGTAGAATGTTTCAGAAGCAGAATATTTCAGAAGCAGAAGGTTTCAGAAGAAGCAGAAACATGTTTCAGAAGAAACAGAAGAAGGTTTAAAAAACAGAAGAGGGTTTCAGAAAGTTTCAGAAGCAGAAGGTGTCAGAAGCAGAAGATTTGAGAAGAAGGTTTCAGAAGCAGAAGGTTTCAGAAGCAGAAGATTTGAGAAGAAGGTTTCAGAAGCAGACGATTTCAGACGAAGCAGAAGGTTTCAGAAGCAGAAGATTTGAGAAGAAGGTTTCAGAAGCAGACGATTTCAGACGAAGCAGAAGGTTTCAGAAGCAGACGATTTCAGATGAAGCAGAAGGTTTCAGAAGCAGACGATTTCAGATGAAGCAGAAGGTTTCAGACGCAGAAGGTTTCAGAAGAAGCAGAAGAAGGTTTCAGAAGAAGCAGAAGTTTTCAGGAGTCTCAAAGCCATGGATGAGCCGGAACAGTTGTGTTAATGCAGGCAACATCCAAACCAAACAGTACACCATGAGCCGACCAACTGTATAAATACACTGCAGTGTCTCATCTAAAGGAAGGGGAAGAGCTCCAACAAAAGGCTCCCTGTTGTGAGCACTTTAGTTTTAAGTCAGAAAAATTATGGCAGAATAAAAAAAAGACAAAAAAAAATTCTGCATTAGAACTACTGGCACGATTAAATGCCAATGAATTTTTTTTTTTACTAGGGAGGCACAATATTCATCTCCTTTACAAGTGTGAGGATAACAGAGCAACTAAGGCATTAAAAGCATCCGGTTGGCTTAATGACTCCAGCCACAGGGGAAATGCTTGGAGTAGACTCATAATTGAGCCTGTGATAGTCTTGGCTTCTCTGATAGAGGCTCCCTAACAGGCTGAGCAAAATTAACTGCATCGTAATCAGCGAGACTTGGAACGGGCCGAGGTGGAAAATATAAGAGAAAAACATACAAATAAAAAGTGGAAGAACCAAAGGAAGTACTTATCATTATGAATGATTCATTCTCGGGCACCGGTTTTTGGTGATTATGTGGTTCCCATGGATACCACATTCTGAATCCTGCGTGATAAGAATCGCTATCAATCTAGAATCACCCGTTGGACAATGTGCAATAGTGCTCATCTATCTTAATTTATTGATCTATTTTACTGCTGGCTCCCTTTTTAACTTGCAATTTAAGTTCCGACGTCATTGTTTGTTCACCTCATTGCTCTGCTCCAATAAATTAACATTTGAACTTGTTTGACTCCTTTATTGTGTGTCCATTTTATGTGAGAGTCAGTCAGTCAGTCAGTAGCTTGAACTGTCCAGGAACTCTGATAGCAGTTAATAAACAGCCAGGACGAAAGTGCCCGACAGGTCTATTAATGTGTCTCTCTGTCATCCTCTCCCCACCAAGTATGTCTCTGCATCGCAGGCGGTGCATGTAAAATGTGGGGGGTATCAGAGTAAATCCAGTGAAGTGGCTACTTCTTATCCTCCCAGAAGACGTGTACGACGCGCCTACGCTTGATGCGCCGTATCAGTCACTCCACCACCGCAGATGGCTGGCCCTCCTCGCGGAGAGGCACGAGAGGCCCGGTGGACTAATCACAACGCTGGCCGGCCCTCGAAACATAAAAGCCAGGGTTTTTCTACGGAAAATAAACACCCGCCGTAAATTTTAAATAATTTCACGGGACGATCACAGATGGCACGGTGGAGGAGGAAACCCCTACTGCACAAACTCTCCCTGCGTGTCCCAAAACGCTTTGACACATTGCCATGATGCCTTCGACACTTTTACGGGAGGAAAAAAAGAGAGAAAATAAGTCCCACAGCCGGTTAAGAAAGCAAATGAAAAACTAGGGCTGTCCCCGACTAAGGATTTGGATAGTCGACTTTGATTGGCCGAAATTAGCCGATAGTCGACTATGATATTTTTTTTTTGAAAAAATAAAAGTATAATTTTTTTTGTATCATTCCATTTGGGCTGCGGGGGTGCTTAATGTCTGAAGGAGTCGACGGAAGGCTTATTGTCCTCTGGGAAAGCATGCAATTGGTCCACTGATGGATACATCTTGATATTTGTCTAGTCTAGTGTGTTCATTAGATGGGTGAAATCCTCTTTCAGTGCCTCTGTGCCTGTTTTCTTGGCAGTTAGCCTCTGGTATGCGTGCTATTAGCGTTAGCCACGCTTCTAGGCCTCTTTTCTTTTGGAAAAAATTTAAAAAAGAATTCGTCGATTAGTCGACTATTCGACTAATAGGGGTCAGCCCTATGAAAAACATGACTTGAGACCGAGTTTTGGAGGTTTATGCATTAACCGACAGGTATAGCGTGGGTTTTTGCACCCCTCGCACTGGTGACAAAACACACAAAACGACGATAATGGTGATAAATCCTACAATCCCTCAATTCTATCATGATGACACTGATGTTGGCAGAGTTGGATAAAACATCGTCATCTCACCTCTCAATAAGCTGGTTTTGTGATTTTATTTGATTTATTAACACATTGGTTGACAGCAGGGGGTGCGCAATTTATCGCTTGAGTGCCAGCGCTTTAGTCAATGAGAGGACGAGCACATTTGCGAACGCATAAACTATATCTTAAATTATGGCTATGTGTCTAATACACCCGTCGCTTATCAATAACTTGCTTGCAGTCAACATGTACGAAACAGATTGTTTTTTCATCAGTACATTTCCGTTTTATACCGTTCTGAATATGAGTATAGTTTTGAAGATTTCTAGTGATTCCAGAAAAATCCGCGAAAATAGCTCTTTAGTGGAATACACAAAACACGTTGTCATTTTTCGGCCTATTTATGAATCGTTTTCAAATAAACGCTAGATTGGGCGGCTAAGTGGCACTCACCACTAACGCAGGAGATGCTGGGTTCGAGCCCAGCTCTCTGCGTTGCTACCGGCTTGGCTGGTCGTTCATACTAATACAATTGTCAGTATTAGGGGGTGGGAAAGCCGGTGGATGGGGATCGGACGTTGTGGACAGCGACTCCTACAGGTCGGTTGGTGCACCTGTAAAGCAGAATCAGGAAGTATCAGGGGCAGTGTGAGCCTCCCACGCGTTACTCCTCACCACTGAGAGATCGCGCTGTTCAGGTGAAAAGATGCGACAGCTGCCTCCTCGTGTACCGGAGGGGACACGTGATGCAAGGCTTGGTCCTCACTGCAGCCGACCAGTGGGAGGCATGGTCTAACAACGTTCGAGACAGGGGAGGGTAGAATTGGATAATACGAAAATTGGAATGGGAGAAAAATAGAAAAAATGGGGAGAAAAAGTAGATAAAAAAAAAAGAACGCTAGATTATCGATAGTATATGTGTACGCTAGAGAAGCGGGCTGAAAAATCGATTATCTATGCCCTGCCTGGCGCTAACGTTACGCACACACACATACGAGACACGTTGTGAACGCTGTGAAAAAAAACTCTGATTACCCCAATACTGGTAAAATAAAGTCCTTACCTCACATCAGATGTTCTGCAAAAAGATGAATCCAATTCCTGATCGCCATTCCAAATATCGATCGCGTTTATTGATCTAACATTATACCTCGAAACACATAATCGACGCTTCTTCCAGTTCCCTCAGTGGATGCAATAGTCTCAGGTTACATGTGTCAGAAGTCAAATGTGGAATCCGGAGTTTTTTTTTCTGATGCAAGTCCCATTGACTCCATTCCAATGGGTGCAATACCATCCGGGAGACGATAGGGGGCGGTATTTGCCCTTTTCGAGCTCAGAGCCAGTCCCAATGATAACGTGAGGCTGGATGGATAAAAAATGAATGGATATCGCTAATAAAAGAAATAACGATTAAATAACGAGATTTCTCGTCATTGGCACTCAACGCATGGCGGCAAACAACGAGATTTCTCGTCGTTGGCACCCAATGTGTTAAAGAGATAGGGATCCAAATCTAACAGATGGTGAAATTTCATGAAAATGACAGATGAGAAAAGATTCAATGCCAAATTGACATCACACAAGCCTGCAGTGCACACACACCCTCACACTCCCTGTCTCTCCCTCTCCCTCTCCCTCTCCCTCTCCCTCTCTCTCTCTCTCTCTCTCTCTCTCTCTCTCTCTCTCTCTCTCTCAAACACACACAATAAAATGAGCATGAGTGCACTGCATACTGCATACTCATTGCTCTCACTCACACACACATTTTTCTCTTACATGAATAAATGAATGAATGAAAACTTTATTTAACAGATTGCAGAATGGGTACAATATAGTACAGCTCAATACACACAATTGTTAAGGGGATGCAGACCAGAGAAAGACGTTTGTCTCGTTTACTATCTCTGTCTCTCTCTCTCTCACACACATTTAGAATCTTTATTTATGTCCACATAAATACAATGTCTAAAGGACACAAATAGTATCAGTGCAATTGGACATTGTGGGCCCAAATTGGCAATGGCAATCAAAGTTACACACACACACATAGGATGATGAACCAGACAAGTAGCATACAGCTCATGGGTACAGATAGCAGCGTCTTCTCCAAATTGCACCGCTGCCAATAATAGCTGACTGAGCAATATCTTGCTAACTGTTTGGCTCTTCCCTTCGGAAGACCGGCCATCTGAACACCCAACTTATGAACATGACCCAGGCTACAGTCGTAGCCCAGTTGTGATATGGTATGGTATACACACACACACACCTCACACACACCTCTCTGACAGATGACAAAATATTCAATGCCAAATTGACATCACACAAGCCTGCACGCACACCCTCACACTCTCCGTGTCTCTCTCTCTCCGTGTCTCTCTCTCTCCGTGTCTCTCTCTCTCCGTCTCTCTCTCTCTCTCTCTCTCTCTCTCTCTCTCTCTCTCTCTCTCTCTCTCTCTCAAACAGACACACAAGAACATGAGCATGGGTGCATACTCATTGCTCTCACTCACACACACACATAGGTGCATGCTCTCTCTCTCTCTGTCTCTCTCTCTCACACACATTTAGAATATGTATTTATGTCCACATAAATACAATGTCTAAAGGACACAAATATTATCAGTGCAATTGGACATTGTGGGCTATTCTGTTACATTCGTGCCCAAATTGGCAATGGCAATCAAAGTTAGTACTCACCCCACTGTAGAGGGGCCAGCTGCAGGTGCTCCAGGACCAGTTGGTTGAGGACTCCCTCCACGCTGGTCTCCCCCTGGCGCCTCAGGGACGGGTGGGGTGCTGGTTAAGGACTACAGCAGCATCCCTCCATGGATAAACTAACACAGTGAACTTTATTCACACAACAACAGAGCATTTCATCCTGCTGTAAATGAGCCGGAAGGTGCATGCGTAGCAGATTGGGAAAAGGTTAAGCAGCACAAATACAGTGATAGAGAGAGGTACAGAACAAGAGAGAGGGAGAGATAGATAAAGAGAGAGAGAGAGAGATAGGGCAAATAAAGAGCGAGGGATGAGAGAGATAAAGAGAGAGAGAGAGAGGGCAGATAAGGAGATATAGGGAGAGAGGGGGAACAGAGAAAGAGATGGAGGGAGAGAGATAAAGAGAGATGGGGCAGAGAAAGATAGGGAGGATATAGAGATAAAGAGAGAGCGGGGAGATAAAGAGAGGGAGGGAGAGAGGGGGAACAGAGAAATAGATGGAGAGAGAGATAAATAGAGAGGGGGCAGAGAAAGATAGGGAGGATATAGAGATAAAGAGAGAGCGGGGAGATAAAGAGAGGGAGGGAGAGAGGGAGCAGAGCGAGAGAGGGATGAGAGCGATAGAGGGAGGAGAGAGAGATAAAGAGAGTGAGGGCAGATACAGAGAGAGGTATATATAGAGAGAGATAGTAAGGACAGATAAAGAGAGGGAGATGGAGATATAGAGAGAGTGAGGGCAGATAAAGAGAGAGGGGATATAGAGAGAGAGGGCAGATAAAGAGAGAGAGGGCAGATAAAGAGAGAGGGAGAGCTATAGAGAGAGAGGGCAGATAAAGAGAGAGGGAGAGGGAGATATAGAGATAGTGAGGGCAGATAAAGAGAGGGAGATATAGATAGAGAGTGAGGGCAGATAAATAGAGGGAGATCTATAGAGAGAGGGCAGATAAAGAGAGATATCAGATAGATAGAGAGAGGGGGAGGGAGATAAAGAGAGAGAGAGAGCAGATAAAGATAGAGGGGGAGGGGGCGGCTAGGTGGTGTAGTGGGCAAGGCACTCGCCACCAATGTGGAGACGCTGGGTTCGCGTGTTCGAATCCAGCTCTCCACATTGTTTTCAGTTTAGCTGGTCGTCCGCAGTAATACACATTGGCCGTATTACGGGGAGGGAAACTGAAGGGTGGGGGATCGAACGTTGTGAACAAGCGACTCCTACAAGTCGGTTGGTGCGCCTGCGCAGTAGAATCAGGAAGTGTCGGGGGCAGCGTGAGCCTCCCACGCGTTACTCCTCGACACCGAGAGATCGAGCTGCGCAGGTGAAAAGATGCGACTGCTGTTACCTCAAGTACCGGAGGGGACTTGTGCTATGTATGACTTAGTCCACATTGCAGCCGGCTTGTGGGAGGCAAGAAACAGCGTTCGTGACAGGGGAGGGTTGAATTGGATGATACGAAATTGGGATGGGAGAAAATATAGAAAATGGGAGAAAAAGTGGATCAAAAAAAAGATAGAGGGGGAGGGAGATAAAGAGAGAGAGAGAGCAGATAAAGATAGATGGGGAGGGAGATAAATAGAGAGAGGGAGCAGAGAAAGAGAGGCAGGGGATAGAGATAAAGAGATATAGGGCAGAGAAAGAGAGAAGGGGAGAGATATGAGATATAAAGAGAGAGATGAGAGCGATAAAGAGAAATGGAGATATAGAGTGATGACAGATACAGAGAGAGGGATATCTATAGAGAGAGGGCAGATAAAGAGAGATATCAGATAGATAGAGGGGAGGGAGATAAAGAGAGAGAGAGAGCAGATAAAGATAGAGGGGGAGGGAGATAAAGAGAGAGAGAGAGCAGATAAAGAGAGAGGGGGAGGGAGATAAAGAGAGAGGAGCAGAGAAAGAGAGGCAGGATATAGAGATAAATAGATAGAGGGCAGAGAAAGGGAGGAGATAAAGAGAGAAGGAGGAGATAGATAAAGAGAGAGGGGGCAGATACAGAGATAGGGAGAGGGGGAGCAGAGAAAGGGAGAGGGAGGAGAGAGAGAGAGAGAGAGATAGAGATAGAGAAGAGAGAGAGAGAGAGAGAGAGAGAGAGAGAGAGAGAGAGAGAGAGAGAGAGAGAGAGAGAGAGAGAGAGAGAGAGAGAGAGGGAGGAGATAGATAAAGAGAGAGGGGGCAGATACAGAGATAGGGGAGAGGGGGAGCAGAGAAAGGGAGAGGGAGGAGAGAGAGAGAGGGAGGGAGAGATAAAGAGAGAGAGGCATAAGAGATAAAGAGAGAGAGAGGGCAGATAAAGAGAGAGATAGAGAGCGAGCCGATATAGATAGGGGGAGGGAGATAAAGAGAGAGAGGGAGCACAGAGAGATAGGGAGGAGAGAGATAAAGAGAGAGGTGATAGATAAAGAGATAGGGAGAGAGGGGTGAGCAAAGAAAAAGAGGGAGAGATAGAGAGGAGGTGGAGAGAGAGGAGGAGAGGGCAGATAAAGAGGGAGAGGGATAGAGAGAGAAAGATAGAGAATAGAGAGAGATAGAGAGATAGAGAGAGAGAGAGAGAGAGAGAGAGAGAGGAGAGAGAGAGAGAGAGAGAGAGAGAGAGAGAGAGAGAGAGAAGAGAGAAGAGAGAGAGAGAGAGAGAGAGAGAGAGAGAGAGAGAGAGAGAGAGAGAGACACACACACACATGTGATGTGTTAATATTCTCCAGTTGTGTTGTGACTTGGCTGCTGTCCAGAGCCAGAACCAGAGCCGGACCATAATAGTCCAGTGCTCCCTAGCGACTCTGTAGCTGGAGGATCTGGCTCTGTAAAGAGACCCCCCTCGCCAAGCGTACTGTCAGGGACCAGAGACTATACTGGTGCACTCAGAATCCATGCTACCATGGTTACCACAATGATCAGTCAAAGGTCTCCGAATGTAAATGCATTTCCGTCTATATTTATCAATTCTCTCCCCGACGGGAACACGCTCTTTTGGGGAATATGCAACGTACATTCATCTTTTTCCAACGCAGTTATCATATGAACACTTTTAATTGAATAAAAATGGCAGCTCATGCATACTTCACAGACACACTATTACGTGCTCTGGTTTCACATTTCTATTTAGTCATTTAGCTGATGCTTTTATCCAAAATGTCAACAAGAGAGGTACCTTTCTGGCAGCTATGGGTCAATTAGTAACAAGCTGTTACACTCTGAGTGCATAGTAGTATAGACATATTAGCGGTAGGGTAATTATTTTACATTTCAGATATTGATTGAAGAAGTGTGTTTTTAGTCGACGGGTCTTGAGGGTGTGTAGTTGTGTGTAGATGGGTTAGGCGCAGAGACTCTATTGCATCGGCGACTGAGAAAATACATTGCATGTGTGTGTGTGTATCCCGTGTGTGTGTGCCGCTCCAATTGCATGTCCAGTTTGTTGGATGCCGATTAAAGACCCCCTAAAGAGTCCTGCATTATTATTATTATTATTATTATTATTATTATTATTATTATTATTATTATTATTATTATGTAGTTAGAAGATGCAGAGCGTAGGGGTCTTGAGGGTGTGTAGTTAGAAGATGTAGAGTGTAGGGGTCTTGAGGGTGTGTAGTTAGAAGATGCAGAGCGTAGGGGTCTTGAGGGTGTGTAGTTAGAAGATGTAGAGCGTAGGCGTTTTGAGGGTGTGTAGTAAGAAGATGTAGAGTGTAGGGGTCTTGAGGGTGTAGTAAGAAGATGTAGAGTGTAGAGGTCTTGAGGGTGTGTAGTTAGAAGATGCAGAGCGTAGGGGTCTTGAGGGTGTGTAGTTAGAAGATACAGAGTGTAGAGGTCTTGAAGGTGTGTAGTTATAAGATGCAGAGTGTAGGGTCTTGAGGGTGTGTAGTAAGAAGATGTAGAGCGTAGGGGTCTTGAGGGTGTGTAGTTAGAAGATGTAGAGTGTAGGGGTCTTGATGGTGTGTAGTTAGAAGATGCAGAGCGTAGGGGTCTTGATGGTGTGTAGTAAGAAGATGCAGAGCGTAGGGGTCTTGAGGGTGTGTAGTTAGAAGATACAGAGTGTAGAGGTCTTGAAGGTGTGTAGTTAAAAGATGTGGAGCGTAGGGGTCTTGAGGGTGTGTAGTAAGAAGATGTAGAGCGTAGGGTCTTGAGGGTGTGTAGTTAGAAGATGTAGAGTGTAGGGGTCTTGACGGTGTGTAGTTAGAAGATGCAGAGCGTAGGGTCTTGAGGGTGTGTAGTAAGAAGATGCAGAGCGTAGGGGTCTTGAGGGTGTGTAGTTAGAAGATGTAGAGAGTAGGGGTTTTGAGGTGTGTAGTAAGAAGATGCAGAGCGTAGGGGTCTTGAGGGTGTGTAGTAAGAAGATGCAGAGCGTAGGGGTCTTGAGGGTGTGTAGTTAGAAGATGTAGAGCGTAGGGGTTTTGAGGGTGTGTAGTTAGAAGATGCAGAGCGTAGAGTCTTGAGGGTATGTAGTTAGAAGATGCAGAGCGTAGGGGTCTTGAGGGTATGTAGTTAGAAGATGCAGAGCGTAGGGGTCTTGAGGGTATGTAGTTAGAAGATGCAGAGTGTAGGGGTCTTGAGGGTGTGTAGTTAAAAGATACAGAGCGTAGGGGTCTTGAGGGTGTGTAGTTAGAAGATGTAGAGCGTAGGGTCTTGAGGGTGTGTAGTTAGAAGATACAGAGTGTAGGGTCTTGAGGGTGTGTCGTTAGAAGATGCAGAGCGTAGGGGTCTTGAGGGTGTGTAGTTAGAAGATGCAGAGCGTAGGGGTCTTGATGGTGTGTAGTTAGAAGATGTAGAGCGTAGGGGTCTTGAGGGTGTTTAGTTAGAAGATGCAGAGCGTAGGGGTCTTGAAGGTGTAGTTAAAAGATGCAGAGCGTAGGGGTCTTGAGGGTGTGTAGTTAGAAGATGCAGAGCGTAGGGGTCTTGAGGGTGTGTAGTTACAAGATGTAGAGCGTAGGGGTCTTGAGGGTGTGTAGTTAGAAGATGTAGATCGTAGGGGTCTTGAGGGTGTGTAGTTAGAAGATGTAGAGCGTAGGGGTCTTGAGGGTGTGTAGTTAGAAGATGTAGAGCGTAGGGGTCTTGAGGGTGTGTAGTTAGAAGATGCAGAGCATAGGGGTCTTGATGGTGTGTAGTTAGAAGATGTAGAGCGTAGGGTCTTGAGGGTGTGTAGTTAGAAGATGCAGAGCGTAGGGGTCTTGAAGGTGTAGTTAAAAGATGCAGAGTGTAGGGGTCTTGGGGTGTGTAGTTAGACGATGCAGAGTGTAGCGGTCTTGAGGGTGTGTAGTTAGAAGATGCAGAGCGTAGGGGCTTGAGGGTGTGTAGTTAAAAGATGCAGAGTGTAGGGGTCTTGAGGGTGTGTAGTTAAAAGATGCAGAGCGTAGGGGTCTTGAGGGTGTGTAGTTAGAAGAGGCAGAGCGTAGGGGTATTGAGGGTGTGTCGTTAGAAGATGCAGAGCGTAGGGGTCTTGAGGGTGTGTAGTTAGAAGATACAAAGTGTAGGGGTATTGAGGGTGTAGTTAGAAGATGCAGAGTGTAGGGGTCTTGAGGGTGTGTAGTTAGAAGATGCAGAGCGTAGGGTCTTGAGGGTGATACAAAGATACAAAGGTGTGTCGTTAGAAGATGCAGAGCGTAGGGGTCTTGAGGGTGTGTAGTTAGAAGATGTAGAGCGTAGGGGTCTTGAGGGTGTGTAGTTAGAAGATGTAGATTGTAGCGGTCTTGAGGTGTGTAGTTAGAAGATGTAGAGCGTAGGGGTCTTGAGGGTGTGTAGTTAGAAGATGTAGAGCGTAGGGGTCTTGATGGTGTGTAGTTAGAAGATACAAAGTGTAGGGTTCTTGAGGGTATGTAGTTAGAAGATGCAGAGTGTAGGGGTCTTGAGGGTGTGTAGTTAGAAGATGCAGAGTGTAGGGGTCTTGATGGTGTAGTTAGAAGATGCAGAGCGTAGGGGCTTGAGGGTGTGTAGTTAAAAGATGCAGAGCGTAGGGGTCTTGAGGGTGTGTAGTTAAAGATGCAGAGCGTAGGGGTCTTGAGGGTGTAGTTAGAAGATGCAGAGCGTAGAGGTCTTGAGGGTGTAGTTAAAAGATGCAGAGCGTAGGGGTCTTGAGGGTGTGTAGTTAGAAGATGCAGAGCGTAGGGGTCTTGAGGGTGTAGTTAGAAGATGCAGAGCGTAGGGGTCTTGAGGGTGTGTAGTTAAAAGATGCAGAGCGATCAAGACACAAGACTGCAGCACCAAGTTTCACACTGTTTCGTGAACATTGTTACTCAGCTGAAAGAATTGTACCCTTCCTGCTCACGTGTTGTACATAACTGTACGTTGCTTTGGATAAAAGCGTCATCTAAAATGACTAAATGACAACTTACAAGTTCTGTACAACAGGTCAGCAGGAAGGGTACAACTCCTTCAGCTGAGTAACAATGTTCGTCAAACTGTTGATATACTTGGGTGCTACAGTCTTGAGTGCATAGTAGTAAAGACATAATTAGCATAGTAGGAATAGGCAAGGAAGATTACTTAGTGGAAAAGTGTATGATAGTAAAAACCAGTACGAAGGTTATTTGTTGTTTTTTTCTTCTTTCTTCATTTCAGATATTGATAAACACAACGCAGAAACTACACGAACACAGATGAAGAGGTGATACTGGCTGATTATGGTAGAAATCTAACAGTATGTATGTATGTATGTATGTATGTATGTATGTATGTATGTATGTATGTATGTATGTATGTATGTATGTATGTATGTATGTAGTAGTTAGTAGTAGTAGTAGTATGTATGTATGTATGTATGTATGTATGTACAATGTATGTATGTATGCATGTACAGTATGCATGTATGTATGTATGCATGTATGTATGTATGTATGTATGTATGTGTATGTATGTATGTATGTATGTATGTATGTATGTATGTATGTAGTATGTATGTATGTACAGTTATGTATGTATGTATGTATGTATGTATGTATGTATGTATGTATGTATCGTATGTATGTATGTATGTATGTACAGTATGTATGTATGTATGTATGTACAGTATGTATGTATGTATTAGTATGTACTGTATGTATGTATGTATGTACAGTATGTATGTATGTATGTACAGTATGTACGTATGTATGTATGTATGTACAGTATGTATGTATGTATGTATGCATGTACAGTATGTATGTATGTATGTATGTATGTATGTACAGTATGCTATGTATGTATGTATGTATGTATGTATGCATGTATGTATGTACAGTATGAGTATGTATGTATGTATGTATGTATGTATGTATGTACAGTATGTATGTATGTATGTATGTATGTATGTATGTATGGACAGTATGCATGTATGTGTGTATGTACAGTATGTATGTATGTATGTATGTATGTATGTATGTATGTATGTATGTACAGTATGTATGTATGTATGTATGTACAGTATGTATGTATGTATGTATGTACAGTATGCATGTATGTATGTATGTATGTATGTATGTATGTATGTATGTATGTACAGTATGTATGTATGTATGTATGTATGTATGTATGTATGTATGTAGTAAGTATGTATGTATGTATGTATGTATGGACAGTATGCATGTATGTGTGTATGTACAGTATGTATGGTGTGTATGTACAGTATGTATGTATGTATGTATGTATGTATGTATGTATGTATGTACAGTATGTATGTATGTATGTATGTATGTACAGTATGTATGTATGTATGTATGTATGTATGTATGTATGTATGTATGTACAGTATGCATGTATGTATGTATGTATGTATGTATGTATGTATGTATGTACAGTATGTATGCATGCATGTATGTATGTATGTATGTATGTATGTATGTGCAGTATGTATGTATGTGTGTGTGTTTGTATGTGTGTGTTTGTATGTATGTATGTATGTATGTATCGTGTGTATGTATGTATTGTGTGTATGTATGTGTGTATGTATGTATGTATGTATGTATGTATGTATGTATGTATGTATGTATGTACAGTATGTATGTATGTATGTATGTATGTATGTATGTATGTATGTATGTATGTGTGTACAGTATGTATGTATGTATGTATGTATGTACAGTATGTATGTATGTATGTACAGTATGTATGTATGTATGTACAGTATGTGTAACTGAGGGTACAATTCCCTGACTGTATTAATCAAGTACTAGTATCATTAAACTACTACCATCTTGTACATTACTGGCCAATACCGTACAAAGGTATATCAGATTAGAACACTTCCACAATAACACGGTTTCCACACAAATACTAGTTTAGAATATTTATTACATCAAAGGGGGTATGATATACATTACTTTGGTATTACTTAGTTGCGCTTATAGGCAAAGAATGTGCGTAGGCAAGTCAATACTGAATATTAAGGATTATCTCTATGGTACTCTGGGAAAGGGTGTACTACCGGTTGTAAGCCAGCAGAGGGAGCAAAGCTCTATGCAAGTCATGGTTCACGGAGGCGATATCACCCCTGTGTCAGCAGGGATAGCAGCCTGGTCCCAGGGTGCGCGTCGTGCAGGTGAAAGCCGTGGAGTCTCTGGTACGACAGAGACGGGCTTGAGTGATGTCTTCACGGGCAGGTGTAGATCCCACGGTAGCAGTGGGGTAGGCGGTTCTCTGCTCCAGCAGCTTGGTCAAAGCAATGAAGAATAATAATCCTTGCCGGAAAGTGGCACTGCTGGCGGGTGTAAATCCTCCGTGGTGCGCGGTGTAGGTATCCTCCGGTGCGTGGTAGTGCACGGTTGAACTTGACGTTACTATCCTATTAGTACGCGGCAATAAATGCTCTATGTAGACGCACAATTACCCACTTCACGTGGTCTTTGACTCGTAATGAAGGTTTACTAATAAATAGCGAACGATACGTTAAACGAACGTATTAGGATAACACGAGACTCTATCTTGGGCGATGCGAGCCCTACTCTGCCCACGTTGCGTAGTGGGGAGAGACGTCACTTGGATAACTGAACTGAACGAGACTGAACGGGACAAGGGACTAAGAAGAGTTCTACATTTCTTGCGCCCTATTTATATGTACGGTGAACAAATAGTACCATTCATATTTCGCCAGCCGTATTCATGGGCAGAAGCTGGGCATGTACAGACATATCTCGTCGGTACCTTTGAAGTCAGCTCTAGGGGGTAAGGCACTGCGCCAGGGGATCGCTTCAATAGGAGAACGATTATTATGGTCTGTCCTGTAGACTAAGGGATATTCAGTGTATATTGTACCAAAGAATACACAAGGGATATCAAACGATATACAAATATTATACATGGGATCTCAGGCAATAAATATATATATTCGGTTTATCTGACCCTTTGTAACAGTATGTATGTATGTATGTATGTATGTATGTATGTATGTATGTATGTATGTATGTACAGTATGTATGTATGTATGTATGTATGTATGTATGTATGTATGTATGTATGTATGTATGTATGTACAGTATGTATGTATGTATGTATGTATGTATGTATGTATGTATGTATGTATGTATGTATGTATGTATGTATGTATGTATGTGTGTGTGTATGTATGTATGTATGTATGTATGTATGTATGTACAGTATGTATGTATGTATGTATGTATGTATGTATGTATGTATGTATGTATGTATGTATGTATGTATGTATGTATGTATGTATGTATGTGTGTGTGTGTGTGTATGTATGTATGTATGTATGTATGTATGTATGTATGTATGTATGTGTGTTTGTATGTACAGTATGTATGTATGTATGTATGTATGTATGTAAGTATGGTATGTACAGTATGTATGTATGTATGTAAGTAGTATGTATGTAGATGTACAGTAGTTGTATGTATGTATGTATGTATGTATGTAGTATGTATGTGTGTTTGTATGTACAGTATGTATGTATGTTATGTATGTATGTATGTACAGTATGTATGTATGTATGTATATATGTACAGTATGTATGTATGTATGTACAGTATGTATGTATGTATGTATGTATGTATGTATGTATGTATGTATGTATGTATGTACAGTATGTATGTATGTATGCATGTATGTATGTATGTATGTACGTATGTATGTATATGTATGTATGTATGTTATGTATGTATGTATGTATGTATGTATGTATGTATGTGTATGTATGTATGTATGTATGTAATGTATGTATGTGTGTGTGTGTATGTATGTATGTATGTACAGTATGTATGTATGTATGTATGTATGTATGTATGTATGTATGTATGTATGTACAGTATGTATGTATGTATGTATGCATGTATGTATGTACAGTATGTATGTATGTATGTATGTATGTATGTATGTATGTATGTATGTATGTATGTATGTATGTATGTATGTATGCATGCATGTATGTATGTATGTATGTATGTATGTATGTATGTATGTATGTATGTATGTATGTGTGTATGTGTGTATGTGTGTATGTATGTATGTATGTATGTATGTATGTATGTATGTATGTATGTATGTATGTATGTATGTGTGTATGTATGTATGTATGTATGTATGTATGTATGTATGTGTGTATGTGTGTATGTATGTATGTATGTATGTATGTATGTATGTATGTGTGTATGTATGTATACAGTAGCAGCAACTAGCAGCCAGCCGGGTCAACAGACAGACCAGCTCTTCTGAATAAAACATCTGCGAAGCTAAAACGTCCGCGGGTGACGTTCCTGTCGGAAGAAGCTGCAGACGGCAGGCAGCGGGACGCCGCGGTGGAGAACTCTACGGTGAACTACCGCGCGGACGCGGGCCTCATTATACCGCCGTGACGCGTGACGCTGGCGGACAGCGTCACCCGCGCCGCTTCCCCGCCTGCTCTGGAGGTAGAGCGGTCGTCTGGTAATCAGAAGGTTCCGGTTAGATTC
>NC_140168.1:26498933-26547293 GCF_963971535.1 Notolepis coatsorum | reverse complement strand
ATAACCCATAGCTCTGTATGATAGCATGTGCAATAATGCTAGCTATACATATATATATATATATATATATATATATATATATATATATATATATATATATATATATATATATATATATATATATATATATATATATATATATATATATATATATATATATATATATATATAAATATATATATATATACAGCATTATTGCACATATTCTCACCATATCTATCCACACCTGTCTGTACTTACCTGCTTTTACATATCTGTAGATACTAGATTTATATCTGTACATATCCTACTTGTACTATTTAACCTTTATTTTACCAGGTAGTCACTTTAGCAAAACTAAAACAAACATACAAATACACAAAACACAGACAGAGACATAGTGCAAAGTGGGGCAAGGGGATACATTTGAGCTGCAGCAAACAAGATTGAATGGGATTGGGGGAGATTGGAGGGTAGGGTAAAAAGGCAGAAAGAGGATGGAAGGTCAGAGAAGGTCAAGTTAAAAAATATAAAATATAACACCACATTATGCAGTGAAGCATTGACATTCTCCCATCTCATTCTTTAAAATGCCCTTAATTTGAACTTTAAAATCAGATATGGTAGTGAGGGCCTGCAGTTTCAACTTTTTTTTGAAGTCCATTCCAGGCAGAGGGAGCAGAGAACATGAAGGCCCTTTTCCCAAACTCTGTGCGGGTTCTGGGTACTGAGGCATATAAATACTCCTGGGATCGTAAGCTGTAAAATGGGATGTGATGGTGAGGTATGAACTGAGGTAAAAAGGGAGCTGACCAATAATTGCTTTATAAATGAAGGTGTACCAATGAAGCAGTCTACGGTAATAAGCGCACTAGTTACGCTGCTGGCCAGTGTGACTTCTGTCTTTATACCTGTATCACTGTACATATTATACTACAACCATGTACACAGGAAAATTCGCAGAGTCAAATTTACTCAAATTGAGTAAAATTTTACTCCCAAAAAGACAGTATTGGCTCCGACTCCAGATAGAGTGAAAATGACTCTTGTCACAGAGTTAAATCTTCAGAGTTATTTCTACTCCATTTAGTGTTAACATTTAACTCTACAAAATACCAACTTACTCCATTTAGCATAAAGTAAAAACAACTCTAACATCTATAGAGTTATTTTTCACTCAATATAGAGATATTTTAAGTTATATTTCACTCAATATAGAGTGGTATTTTAATCAATATAGAGTTATATTTTCACTCAATAGAGTTATATTTCACTCAATATAGAGATATTTTAAGTTATATTTCACTCAATATAGAGATACTTAAAGTTATATTTCACTCAATATAGAGTGGTATTTTAATCAATATAGAGTTGTAATTCCCTCAATATGGAGTTGTAGTTCACTCAATATAGAATAGATTTCACTCGATATAGAATATCATATTTCACTCAATATAGAGTGGTATTTTAATCAATATAGAGTTGTAATTCCCTCAATATGGAGTTGTAGTTCACTCAATATAGAATAGATTTCACTCGATATAGAATATCATATTTCACTCAATATAGAATTAAATAATAATTTACTCTGGAATAATACATTTAAAATAAACGGGGGCAAAGCAGAAATCAGTATTTAACAATGCACTTTTATTTGCAACATGCAGGCATATCCTTTGGGATGCAAACAGTTTTACAACAGCGTGTGAGAATCATGACTTCAAGGGGCAATCGATAGAAAAAAAAATTAATAAAATAAGATTCATCAATAAGCTTGTGCAATCTTTGTTTTCAGTTGCCAAGAAATTTGAAATTCCTAGTACCTTGGACTTAAAGGTCTATGATGACTTAAAACACTGAAGTCGACAAGGAGGCGTTTCAGTTGGGATGCAAACAGTTTTACAACAGCGTGTGAGAATCATGACTTCAAGGGGCGATCGATAGAAAGAAAAAAAGGTCATTAATAAAATAAGATTCATCAATAAGCTTGTGCAATCTTTGTTTTCAGTTGCCAAGAAATTTGAAATTCCTAGTACCTTGGACTTAAAGGTCTATGATGACTTAAAACACTGAAGTCGACAAGGAGGCGTTTCAGTTAAAGAAACCAGACATGGGTGTGTTGGAGATTTGTTCACCCCAAGTTGCTTATTAACATGGAGCCTAGCCTCATCCAAAATGTCACACAGGTACTGTATATGTTTGTACTTTGAAATGATCTTTGTTTCTATACGCCCAATGTAATGTAACATAGTAAAAAAAAAAAAAAAAACACGTCTGAGGAAGAACTTGCTTGGTGTGGATCCTTCCTAATCTTTTTACATTACACTTGTCAAACATTCCTCTCTTGCTAATCACACTTGGTATATGTCTACGTGATTGTTAGATTCAGTGAGCCCCTCTGCAAACAACTCCATTATATACAAAAATCACCATGACTTCAAGGCTTCATGGGGAGAGTAATCGATAGAAAAAAGGTCATAAATAAAAGACAATTACATTTTGGCCTCTGTAAAGTGACAGCAGCATCTGCACCCTTTTAAAAAGGGATAGCTCACCCAAAAAAAGAAATCTACCAATTACACACCCCATGAATCCTTGAATTCATGGAGATTTGTTTGTTTGTCGCATTCCTGAGCCAATAATTCAAGCCAGTCATCAAATTATTGGCTCAGGAATGCAACAAAAAGAAATCACCATGACTTCAATTAAGGCTTCATGGGGAGAGTAATCGATCAATTACATTTTGGCCTCTGTAAAGTGACAGCAGCATCTGTACACCCTTTTAAAAAGGGATAGCTCACCCAAAAAAAGAAATCTACCAATTACACACCCCATGAATCCTTGAATTCATGGAGATTTGTTTGTTTGTCGCATTCCTGAGCCAATAATTCAAGCCAGTCATCAAATTATTGGCTCAGGAATGCAACAAAAAGAAATCACCATGACTTCAATTAAGGCTTCATGGGGAGAGTAATCGATCAATTACATTTTGGCCTCTATATAAAGTGACAGCAGCATCTGTTCACCCCAAAGAAATAAAAGAAAACTAATAGTGTTCATCCCCAGTGCAATAGTTCAAGAGCTTAGTGATTTTCTCTTTTCCTTTTTTAAATCACAGGAAACAGTATGGAACAATAAATGAGCTTGAATCGTCATCACTGTATGACATCTGTATATCGAATGCTTTGTAAAACAAAAGCTCTTTGACATCAACTACATGAGGTCCATCTGTAGTACACACAACTTTAAATGCATAAAAATGGTCATCCAGAGACACAGTTTGTAGTGCAAATGTAAACAACAGTAACCTCTCATCTTTAAGAACAACACGGTGGATTTTGTGAAAAACTGGAACCTCACTAAGAACTTTAAGGCAAACAACTAAACCTGGACGATACATATTTCCATGGTGTTTGGCCCATCTAACATTTAACACCTTGGTGTCACTTGGTACCTGAAGAGTCTCCGCTATCTCACAGCCTCTGTCCATCACATTTAATGCTACCATTTTACTTGGACCAAGCACCAGTCTGTTGGGATCAAATGTCTGCCAATTGTATGCTACTTGACTTTGGTGTTTCTTTGCCAACGTTTTAGTTATATTTTTGAAGCTTTTTAGTTGTTTTTTAAAGAAATTATGCTTCGCTTCATAGCGCATGCACCAGACATGCAAAAGTGGTCCAATTTTACGAATACATGTAGGATAGTGCACCATAAAATGATGCTTTGGTAGTAGCCTCCTGTTGGGAAACAAATGCTTGAATAACCCGTGGTGCTCTGCAATCAAGTGTTTTAAATAAATAGTAATGCCAGTTGATAACCTGGGAGAAAATACAATATCTGCTATTTGAAGCAACAGCAGAAGCAAATACCAGTGTTGATCATTTGGACAAACCAAGTCTCCAAAGATAAGTGGTAGATTGCGAAGTAAACACCAAGATTGGATTGCATTTAACCCCAAGTCATTTGAGGTCTCTACTAACTTCAATGCAGGTGGCTTGTTGTTTTGTTCCAGGTAACCATAGTTAAAGCTCTTAATTCTCAAGTCTATTTCCTTTGATGTTGTGTAGTTTTTAATCAAGTGTAGTATTAGCAGTTTCATTTCATATTGTGCCACGCCCTCCAAGATATCATGCATAATATCGACAGAGAAATTGTCACATGTATTGAAGTACTGCAAGGAATTTAGAATGCAAGAACGTTTAACTCCCATCACATAGGGAAGACCAATAGTAGTCTCCATTGTGTGGCAGTGTTCTGCATGAAGTGCTCGAGTTCGCATAACTATCTTGGGTGAATCTTCTTTGAATTCCGTCTGAAAGTCCTCTTTCTCAGCAAGACAAAAGCGGCAACAATATCTGGCACTGAATGATTCTACGAAACCAAACAAACCGTGAATACCAAGGTTGTCACCTGTAACTTGGACAATAGTTCCATACACTGGCTGATCATACAATGGGACCTTAATTCCATCCTTCTCCAGTATTTTAATATCTTCCACAAGTGGAGCAAGTATTTTAGAAAAGCCATGTGTTTTAATGTCTTGGGCATGGAATAAAGCGACCAAATGAATATTAAGCAGAATTGAGTTGTACTTTGGAGAAAAATTACGCAAGGTGAAATAGATTGCTCCTAATTTATGTATTCCCTTTTTACTCCCCAACGGATTCGCGCATTCAAAATCATCATAGAAAAGCTGCACCTGAATTGCATGCTTCTGTTTTGAAAATAGAGGATGACTCTTGAAATACTCTCCATCACACAAGTCATTAAGAAGATCTTCTCTTAAACTGGAATCACTCTGCATCATCTCTTTTATATTAGGGTGTTTGTAAATAAAGTCTAATGTTTTCAAAATTGGGATATAAACACATTTATCAGTAACAACAGCCTGATCATAAGTTCCAGTAGTCCGATTGCGCAGGGTATCAAATCTTGTACCAAGGACATATTCAACTGGGTCTACCCTTCCCCACTTCTCTGTAAAATATTGCCTTCTCTTAGTTTCAGAATTTAAGATACAAAAGGGATTTTCAATTTCTTCATAACACTGATCAATTTTACACTCAACCTCACTTTTGATAGGTTCCTGTAAAGATAGACACTGCTTCACATATTGTTTTGCTTGATTATGGATATCATCAACAATCACTTCCATTGAAGTTACCAAAGAGTTGATTATTGTTTCACCTACACCTGCCACTTTAAGTTCAGCTACTGTTGCAGCACAGCTGTCTACAAGACTATTATTAAGAAGGACTGGAAGGACTGGGTCAGAAGGGGCACTGCCTGATGGAAAGTCATCAACATAACTTTCAGCTAAATGTTCAGCTGTAGAGCGGCCTTCACCAGGATCATCACATGGTTGATGACGTGCTTTAAGATGCTTTCGAAACCCAGAAAAAGTGCAAAAGACATGTAAACAACCAGGCTGACCACATTTAAGACGAAGTGTCCTTCCTGAACAAAGTCCGTGGATCATCCTTAAGTGCCTCATCAGTGAATTGGCATTTGCCTGAGAGTTTTTGCAAATGAAACACAACATCTTATCAAAAAACACTGGAGCATCAGAGGCCTCAAGATAAAATATCTTCTCAGTATCAAAAGTCTGTGCAGCATCAGAGGCCTCAAGATAAAATATCTTCTCAGTATCAAAAGTCTGTGCAGCATCAGAGGCCCGAGATAAAATATCCTCTCAGTATAAAAAAGAAATCAGTGCAGCATCCGAGCCCTCATCTCTTTAACCCTGGGGTTGACATTAGTTGTAGCAGCATCGATCTTGTAAATGGCGGTTTGCAAGAAGTTGTACATATTGGCCAGATCCCGGTTGTATGAGGTACCAAAGACAAAATGAGCTTTGAAAAGCTCATCAAAAGAGGCAAGAGAGTCTGGTGACTTACAAGGGATTGCATGTTTGTCAATCACAATGAAGTACTTGTGAATCACACTCCTCTGGGTCCCCACAGCAAGCAGATAGGGTTGAAGGCTCTCCGTGATGCTGTCCAAATGCCCCTGGATACTGGTCCCAGTCTGTGACAAGAGAACTTCATTAGTCTTGCTATTAAAATTAGTCACGGTTTGCAAACCGTGGTCTTTGCATGATTTCAATCATGCAGGTCAATATCAGGGATGCACGATAATTATCAGGCCGATATCAGCAATTATGACGTCATCCCGATAAAAGTATTGACAGCTCTGATAATAAAAAAAATATATATATTTTTTTTACTTTTTTCTTTTCATGTCAACATTCACACGCACTATATATGCTTATTTAGGATTTGACTTGATTCAACAACAAAGCAGTCGGGGCAAAGGCAAGCCAAAAACGGTCGAAAATGTGGTTATTTGAAGTTTGGATTTTTTTCTTCTCACAACTGAGGTAGGTAGATTACATTTTTAGAGACTAAAGTACCGAAAAAGGTACCGTTGGGTACCGGTATCGATTCACAGGTACCGGTACCGTATCGGTTCAAATGTGAACAGCATCCCTACTGACAAAGCACAATACCTGTTGGTTTTTAGTTGTTCAGGGAAACACATTGTTAATGACATTGACGGATTGTGAATTTTGTGATCGACTCAAATTATATTTATTTGGAAAAATAAATAGTCACTTTATTTGAAGAGTCAAAACTGTTCTCTTGGCTTTGTTTTGTTCATATAGTAACGCTCATGTCATGATAAATCTGGTTAGGTCAAAACTACAGGAATATACATAAAAAAATTTATAATTATAGTACAATAAATATATATATCGGTTATCGGTATCGACCTTGAGGAGCAGAAAGTTATTGGTATCGATATCGGGGTCAACAAATCAATATCGTGCACCCCTAGACAGAACAGTGATCCTTCTTATACTTTAATTCAACTGTAACTAGGGATGCTCGATATTGGCTTTTTTACCGATATACCGATATTGTCCAACTCTTAATTTCCAATACCAATATCAACCGATACCGATATATGCAGGGTTTCCCCCCCAAAAAACTGAATAATTTCAGGTAATTAACATTACATATGTCTTGTTGTGGAATTAACATAACATTATGCATACTTTTGACAATAAATAAAATCAGAATTTGTTCTTACTTGCCTGGGTAAATAAAAGTTGGTTATAGAAATGTAAAAAGAATAATTCATTTTTTTTTTACCGATATTTTCCTATATCACATTTGAATGCCAATATCGGCCGATAATATAGGCAACTGTAACCTTACCTTTATGAACTTCACAAGGGAGTCAATGGCTTCTCTGGCTGAGAGCTTTCCCGGTCTCTTGTTGCGTCCCTGAGGTGATGGTGGCAGGAGGTGGACAAGAAGCAAGAGGGAGGACATTTCACTGTCCCATGCTAAAAATACAAAAAATTAAATAAAAAAAATCAGAAATAAATTTGACTAAAAGCTGTGTTTCCATTTGTTTAAAAAACAATTCACCCTTCCATTATTATATTCCTTTAATTCAAGCATACCATTGTTCAGTTCTATTGTGTCTGTTGTGGATTCAGCATTCTGAAGCAGGTCTTGAAGGTCGCCGGTCTGGGTGAGGCCACGGCTTTGTTCAAGGACTTTCTGCCTGCAGAAAGTAGGCCACTTCTCCAGGAACTTTGCAGAGATGTCATCACCAAACATCAGACTGAAATCCTGCTCAATCTGCAGACAAGATGGAATAAAACATGGTTGAAATTTTTTTGTCATACATTGTTAAATAGTAGGGCTGACCCCTATTAATCGATTAGTCGACTAATCGGTCGAAAGGGGCCGTAGTCGACTGGCCAACCTCTTAGTCGAATATAATATTATAAAAAAAAAAAAAAAAATATATATATATATTATAATTTTTTTCAAAAGAAAAGAGGCATAGAAGCGTGGCTAACGCTAATGGCAGGCATACCAGAGGCTAACTGCCTACGAAAACAGGCACAGAGGCACTGAAAGAGGATTTCATCAGTGGACCAATTGTATGCTTTTGCAGAGGACAAGAAGCCTTCAGTTGACTCCTTCAGACATTAAGCACCCCCCACAGCCCAAATGGAATGATACATTTTTTTTTTTTTTTTTTTTTTAACAATCCTAGTCAACCATCCAAATCCTTAGTCAGGGACAGCCCTATTAAATAGGTTCACCCTATGACCAGGGATGTGATCTAAATTGTTTAAAAAGGTCATTTTTTATTTCAGTTAGACTTTAATGCAAGCCACATACCATTCCTGTGATGTCTAGGAATCTTGGAAAGGTGGTGAATATTTCAGAGGACTTGATTGGGTCGTGCATCATTTCTTGGCGATGGGTGAAGGTCTGTTTCATCTTCTCCTTGATGATTGCTTCATCAGTTGTATGCTTCATCAGTGCACTGGCCTCACGAAACTGGGTGTCTGTGGTTAGCTGGTTTTCCTCAGAGAAGGGGGCTCTGTCGCCAGAACTTGGACCACCTGTAACAGTGTAGAAACCACACATACTGCTGCAATACTTTCCAGTGATATGCATTTACTATAATGATCCATCTTCACAGTTGCTAGATAAACAGTGGACTGGGACAATCAAAATTACATACCGATCAGTGGCTGAACATTACGGCTCTTCTTTTGTCCCTCTGATGCTATCTTTTGAAGTGATTTCACCCTCCATGCCAGAAACCCACTCCCATCTACTGGATTGTAATACTGCTCCTAAAACACAAGAAGTAAAGAGGAAAAAAAAAGTTATTTGGTTTAAATGGGCATGTGTAAATGTGTTTATTTCTCTCCTTAAAACTTAACACATGCCCTTCTCTGAAGAATTGCTAAAATCAAGGTCAACAGGTAGGACATCTGTGGTTCTTAAATTGTTGAGGTTAGGAGAAATGGTCAGCATACAGAAATGTTAACAAATATTTAGTTGAAATCGTACTCCGCACAGCCCTTTTAAGCAATTCCAGAGAAGTGAGGAGTAATGGGGTTGGTGTTTTATGTACCATGCATGTGATTGGATAATGTTATGCATAATGTTGTGTTAATTCCACGACAAGAGATATGTAGCCTAATGTTAATTACCTGAAATTATTCCTTTTGGGGGGGGGGGGGGGGGGAGAAACCCTGCATATATCGGTATCGGTTGATATCGGTATTGGAAATTAAAGAGTTGGACAATATCGGTATATCGGATATCGGTAAAAAAAAGCCAATATCGAACATCCCTAGAAATTATATAACAAGAATGACCTATAAACATAATAATTGTTAGACTAGAAGTCTTTATTTGTCATGCAGTTTTAACACACACGCAAGATGGGCGACCCACAGGAACACACATGCACTGAGTCGCCGATGAAATGTCTCTCTGCACTTTTCCCTGATGTACTTACATATCCCAAATTGCCCTGGGGATCGGCCAGGTATGGGAATAAGGCAGTGATGCCCTTTGCGTAGTCTTCTTTAACACGCCTTGAAGGACTCGTCCTACAGTGCACACATACACAAGTATGAGATCCAAACAAAAGTATTGCTGTGCCAATGCCTTCTGCACAATCTATGTAAAGCGCTTTGGATAACCATTTATCATTTACCAATTCTGCAAAAAGGAGGATCTTAGTAAAAACCAAAAATGTGTATTGGGTGCGTAATGTTTAGATAACATAATTACCCATGCTCTTTTGCCATGTGCGCAACCAATATCTTCACCATGTCGCGTCTTCTGGTATCCGTTAGGGTTTTCGTCCGAGCATAATCGGCAATGATCCTCTCTCCTCCAGCTGTGTCCCTCAGAATCTTTTCAGTCATCTAAGCGGGAGTAAAAAGGGGGGGGGGGGGGGGAGGACACACATGGATAGACAGTCATTTGGTGGCCAAGTATATTTAACCCTTTCACTGCCACACTAGTACCAGTATGTGGTATACAGTATGTGGTACAGTATGTGATAGTAAAGGGTTAACCTTCTGTAGTGCGGCAGTGAAAGGGTTAACCTTCTGTAGTGCGGCAGTGAAAGGGTTAACCTGCTGTTGTGCGGCAGTGAAAGGGTTAAGGTGACAAATGTAAACCATGACCCCCCCCCCACCCCCATTTTCTCCCCAATTGTACTTGGCCATCCCCAATGCCCATGCTACCCCTTTATCAGAGTCACCATCTCCATTTCAAACAGTCATATGCAAAGCTTACCAGAGTGATACGAGTCAGGTCAGCACCGTTTCTTGGAGCAGGACTAGACTGCAAAATGATGGTGTCATCAGACTCCCCCTCATTGTCTGCACCAGAGCTGAGAACGGAGCTTTGGCTGCTGGAGTTGCTTGCAGAGGTCCTCACTGAATCTAACAATCATGTAGACATATAAGTGTGATTAGATAGGAATGTTTGTGACAAGTGTAATGTAAAAAGACCACATTAGATTAGGAAGGATCCACACGTTACATTGGGCATATATACAAAGATCATTTCAAAGTACAAAAATACACAGTACCTGTGTGACATTTTAGGTTAGCCAGGACACGTGTAGCCTTTTTACAACGCATCCGCGTTTCCGGCGCTCTGATTGGCCAGGTCATGTGACATGTGCGCCCAATAGCGTGTTTGCCCATTTCCGCGTCGAACAGCCTGCAAACTACCTGGCGTTCTATCGCCATGCTCTAAGACAAACTCTAACCTTAACCAACTTCGAAGAGTGCCCTTAACCAGTGTAGAAACTTGCCGTCCCACGATTGCCGCTCATGTCACATAACCTGGCCAATCAGAGCGAAAAAAACGGGAACCCGGAAATGTTGTAAAAAGGCTTCAAGCAGCCAGGACTGTATGGATGAGGCTATAAGGCTCCATGTTAGCAACTCACCTTCAGGATTTGAGTCTTGGGGTGAACAAATCTCCAACACACCCAGGTCTGGTTTTTTTAGAAGAAATTGAAACGCCTCGTCGTCGACTTCAGTGTTTGAGTCATCATAGACCTTTAAGTCCAAGGTACTAGGAATTTCAAATTTCTTGGCAACTATAGACAAAACAAGATTGCACAAGCTTATTGATAAATCTGTTGTGCAATTTATTTAATTTGTATTAATTAAAATGTCATAAAATGGGATATTAAAATAGCCACTGAAAATGTGATCATATGAGGAAGATTGACAGCCTTAATTGACATACTTAACACCGGTTCCTGACAGGCAGCGAGCGTGCGAACTGGAGACGAAATCGTGCGCGACACTGTCCTGATATGAGGCGGCGCGTGTCCGGGTGTGTCTGTGTGTGTGTTACCTGGAAGCACACAGGGGCAAAGCAGCCTGCGATTCTTGACCAATAAAAAGTGTTTAGGGGCGTGACTCGGCCGCGTAATCGCTCAACTAGAGACACAGCGAGCGAATATTTGAGGGGGGAACGACATCGCCGCTCAGTTTGCTGTCGCTCGCGGCAGGTCAGGATAGTCTGATTGAAACGAATACATTTTAATCATTTTCGCAATCACGCTCGCTCGCGTCACTGCCTGTCAGGAAGGGGTGTAAGACATTGATTGGTTCACTCTATCCTAAATAAAATGGATTGTGCTTTGTACTGTAGGCCTACAGCTTAAATTAACATGCAGGGAAAGCCTAAACTGATACCCAGTATGTTGTTGCATAGGGCAGTGGTTCTCAAACATTTCATGTCAAGGACCCCCCAAATTGACAATTAGCCCACAGACCCCCCATTTGAAAAGATGTGCCATGGACCCCCATAAGACAATATTTGTACGGCTCTAGCAGTGATTCTCAACCATTTTAATTCCAAGGGCACCCATTTAATGGCATTTGTATCTTTGGGACCCCAATTTATATTGTAAAATCAATGTTAATTTAACTCTTGACGGTGTACAATGGACGTTGGGGTCCATTTGTACACAGTCAGAGTTACAGACCAATAAGGGTCCATTTGGTTCCTAACTATCAAGGCGGACGCCATTTTGAGAACCAACGGCACGCTGTGCAAAATGTTTCACTCACCACACTCCAAAAAAGTTGTGAAGGTCAATTGGCCCTCAAAACAGATGAATTTCTGCCGGTCAACGTGTTTAACACGTACAGCCTGCATCTGATGGCAAATACATAATAACAGTTACTAAGATGATACATATAGGGCACAACAACTCATGCATTATGAGGAGTGTTACAATTAGAAAATATTACAAAAGCACCATACAGTAAATTTCGCTGAGTACATTTTACTCAAACTGAGTAAAACTTTACTCACGTCTTGGGCTCAAATTGACTCAGTTTGAGTAAAATTTACTCTGTGAAATTTACTGTGAGGATAGTTCCACAAGTTTCCATTATATTATACATGGAGGCAGAACACACAAATTAGTCAACCCAGTACAATGGTTCAAATAAACACTTGTTGAACCGAACAGTGCGTCAAATTAACTTGTTATGTCCATTTACCACTAGTAAAACAGTCAACCTACAGCACATTGCGGCAAATTTACGTGACTCTATTTAGAGTAAAACACACGTTGTCTCTTCAGCAAAATCCGCCAACATGTAACATATAATTGTTCCATCTCCTGTACTATGTCTACTTGTCTTGTATGTTCTTAATACGTCAGTTTTTGTATGGATATAGTTATATCACTACTTTTAACAACAGCCTACAGGCATGGTCTACAGGTATGGTCTCAGGCCTATACAGGTATAGCCGCATGCAGGTGAAAATTAGCTTCTGGCTAACACTAGCTCATATACATTTTACATGAAAACCGACATGTTGATTAATGTGCACTGTCCCTGATAGCAATACTGTTGATAATTGAATACTCGTGTTGCACCGACGTACCTGTTCTTAAAGGGGAACTATCTTATAAATGGCCTTTTTGAGTGTTTAGCATTGTTTCCTAGCTATGTGAACTTATATTAATATGATCTATGTCTCAAAATTCTCATATTGGCGCATTCTTCCAATTCTCCTCTCACAATATTCACCCTCACTGAACTGAGTCATTTGAAAATGTGCCCTATATGTGATGTCATAAAGACACCGCTGCATGTTAATGTTCAGGCGGGGCCGGCCCGGCGCAGTGGTTTAGGAGCCCAGGCTCAAAACAGCTCGAGATCTTGAGGTAGAAAAATGCTGTTTTTGAGGACTTGATTAGAAATACAAAACAATGAATAAAAAAAATATATATATTACAGAGGTGTTCCATAGACTCACAGGAATTGTGTAAAAGTGCCCAAATAGTGAAAGAAATAGTAAAATAGTTCCCCTTTAAGTTATTGTCCATAAAACTGTAAAACGTTTATTTAATAGCGTGCGTGCTAGCAGCTAACATGCTAACATCGTGATAGATGGCTCTGTGGCTTAGCTGTAATGTACGGTGACTCTATTTAGAGTAAAACACACGTTGTCTCTGCCACCGTTTCAGCAAAAACCGCCAACATGTAACATATAATTGTTCCATCTCCTGTACTATGTCTACTTGTCTTGTATGTTCTTAATAAGTCAGTTTTTGTATGGATATAGTTATATCACTACTTTTAACAACAGCCTACAGGCATGGTCTACAGGTATGGTCTCAGGCCTATACAGGTGGAAATTAGCTTCTGGCTATACACTAGCTCATATACATTTTACATGAAAACCGACATGTTGATTAATGTGCACTGTCCCTGATAGCAATACTGTTGATAATTGAATACTTGTCCATACAACTGTAAAACGTTTATTTAATAGCGTGCGTGCAAACGTATAGCAGCTAACATGCGAACATCGTGATAGATGGCTCTGTGGCTTAGCTGTAATGTTGCAAATTAGTTACACACATTGCTGTTTAATAAATTAACAAATAATAATAATAATCTTACCTTGTATTTGGCATCCAAGAGAAGGAAAATATCGCTGTATTGCGCTCTTGCTGCACCTGAGCTTGAAGCGA
Organism: Notolepis coatsorum; assembly: GCF_963971535.1. Lineage (NCBI taxonomy): Eukaryota > Metazoa > Chordata > Actinopteri > Aulopiformes > Paralepididae > Notolepis > Notolepis coatsorum. The sequence continues at coordinate 26,533,451 of NC_140168.1, read as the reverse complement.
GGACTTGGCGAGAGAGAAAGATGGCGTCGGCACCTTTGGGAATTATATGGATAGTAGGCGTGACCAATGCTGTATTACTCCAATAGAAACTCTTCTGGAACTTTACTCTCACTCTATTGGCCACAGGCAATGATTATGCCCCAAATGGAGTAAATATGACTACTTGAGAGGAAAATAATAACTCCGTAATAATTACTCTGGGAAAATGACTCCCCAGTTTTTCCTGTGTACATACATCTGATTAGCACTATTACTCAGTAGTATTCATTTGTATATTCTGCCCCCAGTTTAATCACCTGTACATTGTATATTGCTGTTGCACTTTACTGTTACATTTGCACTCTGGTTGGATGCCAAACTTATTTTCGTTGTACTTTACTTGCAGTGATGCCACAGATTACTTGTAAAAGTTATCTGATTACTGATTACTGATTACTCCTTTAAAAAGTAATCTTAGTTACTTTACTGATTACTTGATTATCAGAGTAACTTAGTTACTTTGAAAGTAACTAGGTTACGAAGTCGTCCCCCCTGCTGCTGCCACAACATAAGAATGACAAAAAAAATTGAGTAAAATGTACTCAGTTTGAGTAAAATTTACTAATAGGGCAGGTAGGCCTATCTATAGATCTATAGATTTCACAGAAGATAAATGGTCAATAACACCACATGTAGGCTGATATGTAGCCTACCTTTGAGGCCTGCCCCATTCAGATATGGTTCTAATGTTCCTAGTGAAACAGGGGAGAGGGGTGAGTAAACTAGTGATTATATCTCAGTAACAGAATCTTCTCAAACCTCTTGTCAGAAAGTCTGTTCCTTCTAGGCGTGAGCACCAACCCTCCCAGACTAAAAAGCCGTTCCACAGGAGCACTTGATGGGTTGGAGTGTTATACTTCAAGAAAATGTTCTTTATGTTTGAAGGTCTATCCAGTAGCTGAAGCTCATGCTCTTAAAAAACAGTCTATTAAACGGTACTGCTCTTCCTATGCTATTATTATTATTATTATTATTATTATTATTATTATTATTATTATTATTATTATTATTATTATTATTATTATTATTATTATTATTATTATTATTATTATTATTATTATTATTATTATTATTATTTATTATTGTGTGCTACTGACAACCTACATACTGCAGTATGGTGTTCCATGTTCATGAATAGTGCAATGCAAAAAATGTTTAACTCAAAGGTGGAACATACTGTTTGGCTGGTGCACCTCCGAGTCCTGTAGAAGTCGATGGTCGTGCTGTGCTGTATATTCCATATGCGGTAGACAGTATTTTGTTTCCTCCGCAAAGTGAATGTTTTTTTCACACGGCTTAGCTGACACAAACGTTAAGTAGACTAGTGAACTTCCAGTGCAAGAAAGCGTTAACAGCGCGAGCGTCTCCCTGCTATTTCGCAGTTTAGGTCAGCCCGATAATAACAATAACAGCCGCGCCCACCAGCATGGATCAACATGCGAGGTTGCGTGCTGTGACGTCACTCCCCAATACAAGGAAAAGCTCTCCAAACGTATATTTGACTGTCGAAAACGAAAGAAAATACTGCATTCCGCCTGCATTATGATGAGATAGTAACGAAATAGTAACGCACAGCCACTTGGACAAGTAACTGCAATCAGATTACTGGCTTGTAAAGATTAACGCGTTAGATTACTATTTTCGGGGAAAAGTAATCAGATTACAATAACGCGTTACTTAGTAACACGTTAGTGGCATCACTGTTTACTTGTGCTGCATGATGACAATACATTTGAATCTAATCTAATCTAATCTAAACAAAATAGTTATTTATTTATTGTTTATTAAGCATCCCGATTAAACCCGGTGATAACATGACTTGGTAGTATTGCGCATTCATGCCCAGAAATAAGAATTTCCATCGTCAAACTTTGAGACTCCTCTTTGCCTGTCTTCTCAGCCAGTGTAGACCGCAAACTAACTGACTGGTCTTGTAGTGGTGGTCTTGACGCTGTGGCGTCAGTGTATATTCTAGGGCTGACCCCTATTAGTCGAATAGTCGACTAATCGGTCAAAAGGAGCCGTAGTCGACTGCCAACCTCTTAGTCGAATGCAAACAAAAATTTAAAGAATTATTATAACTTTTAATTTTTTATTATAATTTTTTTGATCATTCTTTCCAAAAGAAAAGACGCCTAGAAGCGTGGCTAATGCTAATGACATGCATACCAGAGGCTAACTGCCTAAGAAAACAGGCACAGAGGCACTGAAAGAGGATTTCACCCATCTAATGTAGACTTAATATCAAGATGTATCCATCAGTGGACCAATTGCCAATTGCCAGTGGACTAATTGCATTCCGTCGACTCCTTCAGACATGAAGCACCCCCCACAGCCCAAATGGAATGATAAAATAAAAAAAATATATTTTTTTTTTTCAAATTCTTTTTTTTCATCATCATCATCATCATCATCATCATCATCATCATCATCATCATCATCATCATCATCATCATCATCATCATCATCATCATTTATTTATTCGTACATGGAATTACCACAGTCCAACAGTACATATTAACTAATAGTCGACTATCGGCTAATTTCGGCCAATCAAAGTCGACTATCCAAATCCTTAGTCGGGGACAGCCCTAGTATATTCCCAGTTAGCTATGTACAATATAGCTTCCCGCGGTGACTGGTCTTGTAGTGGTGGTCTTGCCGCTGTGGCGTCAGTGTATATTCCCAGTTAACTGTGTACACTAGCTCCCCACGCTGACTGGTCTTGTAGTGGTGATTTTTTGTCTTCGTTTCGCTGCCTATTCCTGCTCTCCACTCCAGCGCCCATGCAGCTGAACCGCAGGGCGACTCCAGGGGAAAGACAACCTCTCCAACGGACAATTACACCATTAATTGCTTATCAGATCCAATTTAGGATGCCAGTAAATGAACCAAAGTGTCTCCGCATTTGTGTGTGTGTGTGTGTGTGTGTGTGTGTGTGTGTGTGTGTGTGTGTGTGTGTGTGTGTGTGTGTGTGTGTGTGTGTGTGTGTGTGTGTGTGTGTGTGTGTGTGTGTGTGTGTGTGTGTGTGTGTTTGCGCGTGTGTGACAGAACACATTGCGTTGCCGCCTGTCATCCCCAATCAGTGGAACTGAACACCCTAATTGCTGAGCTTCCATTCACTTGCCTTCCAAAACATTCCTTTTGTCAGTCTAATCAGAGACACGTGCACACGCTCGTGTACAGTATGTATACTGTGTGTGTGTGTGTGTGTGTGTGTGTGTGTGTGTGTGTGTGTGTGTGTGTGTGTGTGTGTGTGTGTGTGTGTGTGTGTGTGTGTGTGTGTGGGTGCTCTGCGGCTGGGTGATATGGAAGAAATGTATATAATATTTGTATATAATATAACATAATCTGCTTCTGTAGCCTATATACTGGTATTGTGCTACTGTATAGCAATAGTATAATTCCATCTCAGTGGTAAATCTCGCTGGAAGACAATAAACACTGATTGAATTATGAAGGCGATAGTGTGCTCGTTGTGGAAATTCACTTTGGCAGGTTCACTGGAACAAAATGCCACTTTGCTGACGATACAAAGCTCCGTATGGCTCCAGCCACCGCAGAGTGAACCCGCTTGATAGCAAACTGTATCAACAAGTGTGGTCATGTCCATGGTTTTATTTCAATTGAAAGTTGACACGCTGGTGATATTGTGTTGTGAGAGAGTTCTGTGACCCTTAGCGACCGTGACACACATGGCTGTCAATCTTTAAATTTTTTTTATTATTATTTTTTATTAATAGTTTGAAACACAAAACAGCTCAACATAAATACAGTACAATACAGACAAAACTAAACTCACAAACAGTACAATACAAATAAAACTAAACTCACAAACAATACAATACAGACAAAACAAAACTCACAAACAGTACAATACAGACAAAACACACTAACAAAATGGGGGGGGGGGGGGGGGCGTGTAGCCTTTTTCCAACGCGTCCTTTTCCGCTCTGATTGGCCGCTGACCGACGCTAGTACGCCCCCCTCGCTATGAGCGGCCACTGGCCTACGCTAGTACGCCCCCCTCGCTATGAGTGTAGCAGGAGGACGGACGCTGAAATCGAACAGCTGTTAGCGCGATAGCCGCCGTTCTCGAAACCTAACAATGCCCGATCTAAAATGGTTCTCTCCTCTTTGTATACCTTTGTCCTCACAAGTATTCTGCCAGGGAACTTATGGACACGACAATAGTAATAAGTAATAACATTCTGCAATGTTAAATAACGTTTATCCATTCAACTAGCGGTACTAGGTAGCTAGCCTAGCCGCAATGCTATGGTCGATCCCATTCACGTTAGCATGTAAGCTAACAACAGCGTTAGTGCAGCTAAAGGGGCTATCGTATCGCCATCAGCATCCGTCCTGCTCAAACACCTTATAACTACTACTATTGTCGTGTCCAAAGTATTCTGCCAGGGAACTTATGGACACGACAATAGTAGTAGTTATAAGGTGTTTGAGCAGGACGGACGCTGATGGCGATACGATAGCCCCTTTAGCTGCACTAACGCTGTTGTTAGCTTACATGCTAACGTGAATGGGATCGACCATAGCATTGCGGCTAGGCTAGCTACCTAGTACCGCTAGTTGAATGGATAAACGTTATTTAACATTGCAGAATGTTATTACTTATTACTATTGTCGTGTCCATAAGTTCCCTGGCAGAATACTTGTGAAGACAAAGGTATACAAAGAGGAGAGAACCATTTTAGATCGGGCATTGTTAGGTTTCGAGAACGGCGGCTATCGCGCTAACAGCTGTTCGATTTCAGCGTCCGTCCTCCTGCTACACTCATAGCGAGGGGGGCGTACTAGCGTAGGTCAGCGGCCAATCAGAGCGCAAACCGGGAACCCGGAAACGTGGACGCGTTGGAAAAAGGCTACACGCTACATATATGTCCTTATATAGATCCAGGGACCGTCCTCTCCATGGTCATGTTCAGCGAGCGTTGAAGCTGCTCGTTCCATCGACAATAGGTCCATGAAATCCCTCATCCAGGTGTCCATGCAGAAACAATTTGGCTTTTGGATCTTCCAGTTCATCATGATTGTACGCTTAACTGACATATGTGCTAGTGTAATGTGTAATGATGCTTTGCGTAAGTGCTGATTTGTATACCAACTACCCCTATGGCCAAGAGGCAGTCAATCTTAACATAATATTTGGTTGTTTTTCTCAATTCGTGAAAGGTTTACCCTTTTGGAGATATATGGTTTTCACCCGACAGCAGCGGGGAGGAGGTGTGTTTATACTGCTGGTGAGGAGGAGGTGTGTTTATACTGCTGGTGAGGAGGTGTGTTTATACTGCTGGTGAGGAGGAGGTGTGTTTATACTGCTGGTGAGGAGGTGTGTTTATACTGCTGGTGAGGAGGTGTGTTTATACTGCTGGTGAGGAGGTGTGTTTATACTGCTGGTGAGGAGGTGTGTTTATACTGCTGGTGAGGAGGTGGGTTTATACTGCTGAGGAGGAGGTGTGTTTATACTGTTGGTGAGGAGGTGTGTTTATACTGCTGAGGAGGAGGTGTGTTTATACTGCTGAGGAGGAGGTGTGTTTATACTGCTGGTGAGGAGGTGTGTTTATACTGCTGAGGAGGAGGTGTGTTTATACTGCTGGTGAGGAGGTGGGTTTATACTGCTGGTGAGGAGGTGTGTTTATACTGCTGGTGAGGAGGTGTGTTTATACTGCTGGTGAGGAGGTGTGTTTATACTGCTGAGGAGGAGGAGGTGTGTTTATACTGCTATTGGTGAGTAGATGGGGAGGCGTTGTACTGTGTCTCACCATCATATACACGATACTGACATGACAGTAAGGCTGATGAAATAGTGGGCATAGTTGGAATAGAGCAGTCATGCTCATCCCCTCTCTGTGAGGCTGGTGGAGAAGATTAAGATTAGACAGTGGAACATAGCGACTTGTGCTTCACAGAGATTGTAAAACAGCCGCTAAAAAGATGTATCCTATACAGGTTGGAAACCAGGAAACCTTACAGTAAGAACGAGGTTGAAAACCCTAATAACCCGTGGCCGCTATATACTTTAATCTCCGCTACCATTTCATTATCTCGGGGGAACTGCGTGTGGGTTTCCATTCTGTACCATGAAATTGTTGTGACTAATCTTAATTTTCGCCAGAGGGCCACGAGCGCGTGGAGACAGCGCTTCAGGAAGCAGAGTGGGCTGGCTCGTCTCAGCTCTTCTCTCACCCTTGATTACGCCACTGCCTCCAGTGGTAACGCGTACACTCCCACCCCTTTTAACAGTCACCCCGAAACCAAAGACACTAGAGCAGGGGTCGGGAACCTATGGCTCGCGAGCCATATATGGCTCTTCTGGTGACAGCATATGGCTCCCAGAATCTTTTGAGTAAAAAAATAAAAATAAAAACATTTTTTTTTTTTAATACTTGTGATATTTCTTAATAATACTGTGTCATTTAAAAGTAAACAGAAATTAGTTTTGAAGATACAGCTAATAGTATCTGTAGCTGAAGATATAGCGAGCAGAGCTGGCGAGGGAACACAAGTGGACAGAAATAAAAAATCTTCAACCTGAAGACCAGCTGATTCTTAAAACTTGGAACAAGCTTCCTGTGACATACCACACAATGCATTTCATTTCATTTCAAACCTTTATTTATACTCGTGAAAGCACTGAGGTTTCCCTCATTTACAGTGATGACGAGTTAATGCAGCGTGAGTATTGCCATATATTGACCATGTTTGGCTTTACATATGCATGTGGGCAGTCATTCTTGCATATGAGGAACATTAAGACCAACCTACGCTCACGTTTAACTGATGGAAGCCTCAACGCCTGCATGAAGCTCAACCTCACCACGTATGAACCAGATTACAAGGCCATCAGCAAAACCATGCAGCACCAGAAGTCGCATTAAAAGTAAGACATATTTAATTCATTATACGTTAAAAATACTATATGGCTCTCAATGAAATATATTTAGAAATATTTGTCTTTTATGGCTCTCCCAGTCAAAAAGGTTCCTGACCCCTGCACTAGAGTATGCCTCAGTGGGAAGGAACTGATGTTGCACACATTTGACACACTGCTGCCTTTGAACGTCACGAACATCTCCCTCATTAGACGAAGGGGCTTTAAAGAGGGTCATCCCCCTCTTCCTCTTTCATCGATTATCCTCATCCTCCACCTCTCTCTCTCTATCTTTCTCTCTCTTTCTCTCTCTCTCACACACACACACACACACACACACACACACACACACACACACACACACACACACACGCACACATGCCTTAATGAGCACATGACGATGAGGCTAATTTAGAATTTATCTGTGTGGAGATGCCTGTCTGCTGTGTGTAATATCCTGTACTGGTGGAATACACCACACACACGCACACACACGCACACACACGCATACACACACGCATAGGCACATGCATGGGCACACGCACACACTCGCTTCCCAAAGCACAACAGTGAGCCTGTTTTACAAGAGGTCTCATTATAGGCCGCCGGCTTGTTCCAGGTATAACCGTCAACACATTCAGGAGTGTGTTGTGTCAATTTTTGATAGAGTTGCCGATTGATTTATTTCTCTGGGAAAGTGAATCGATGGAAATCTCATTAAGGTAGATGGTAAAGGTCACGGCGGACGTGTAAATGAATGCCCCTCTGCCTCTTAACACAGTCTCAGGATAATTCCCCAGACCTAAGGTGAATTGTGTATCGCAAATTGTGCATTGACATTAACTTGTCAAATGTGCGCCACGCTATTCAACTGAACGTCAAGTTTAGTTTACTTGAAGTAGCCTATATGATGGAATAATATGGTAGAGCGTAACACAAGGCTATATATATACTCAACTACTCTGTCTAATTGCCACTATGGGTATACCACTGCTTGTTGTCCTTCAGTATTATGCACCTCCTCATCTATCAGTATACTGCTTGTTGTCCTTCAGTATTATGCACCTCCTCATCTATCAGTATACTGCTTGTTGTCCTTCAGTATTATGCACCTCCTCATCTATCAGTATACGGCTTGTTGTACTTCAGTATTATTCACCTCCTCATCTATCAGTATACGGCTTGTTGTACTTCAGTATTATGCACCTCCTCATCTATCAGTATACTGCTTGTTGTACTTCAGTATTATGCACCTCCTCATCCTGTCCTTCAGAATATGTACCTTCCACTTACTGTCTGATCTCTTTACCTCAAGGCCACCCTGCCAACCACAAGTCATGTAAACACATGCTGTAAATACACGCTGTAGCTGTATTCTCAATCATCAAGTGTTGTTTTTTGTGTTATGTGCTCTGAGAACCTGAGACAAACCGAGGTGTTCAGACTCTTCAAAGCATCAAGGACAGTTTGCCCAGTAAAGTCATTACAACTCACAAAGAGTGACAGAAAATACAACAAACAACAACATATTTGACTCGTAGTCTGTTCCCAAGCACAACTGTGTGCCTGATTTCCACATGAACTAAATTAGTTGTCACCTCCAGGTAGAGCTTAGGTAGAGACCGCACTCACAGTGTGTGTTATTTCAAGCGGCACATTTGCTGTTTTACTCGCGGTAATTGGATCACAAAGACAAGCGCAGAGCAGGTTTGCCACACTAAATCACTTGGCACAATTTATTTAATCCATCCATACCAAAGTAGAACTAACGCATGAGTGGGCCACTCCGTTGAGCTCTACAGGGTTTTCAGATCCTGAGCGGAAAGAAGAAAACCGACGCGACAGGGGAGCAGGGGAGCTGAAGGCGGTGCGATGGAGAAGCACGAGCCAGGACTCCGAACACCATTGCAGTCACTCGCACCAGCGCATTATCCCATTGTTTTGAAAGGTCCAGGGCAGGCGTTGCTGATTAGCAGGCCGCGGTCCACGTCCGTTCCGTCTGGACCGCGAGCCCGTTTCTCAGAAGTTATCGAGAAATACTCTAAATGGATCATAATGTTGACTTTTCTCTTTTTGCAACTCGACCAATCAAAGTGATTGTTTACAGTGCAGGGAGGAGAAACAGACCGTGGGAGAGAGCAAAATCACGAGAGAAAGCAAGAACGTCAAAAGATAGAGAGAGAAAGCGAGAGCAATTAAAGCAGCGGCGGAAAAAAACAGATGCCAGAGCAGCGTTGCTCAAGAATAAGAACGTGGACTCGAGAAAATCGAGCGTCCGAGGATGAATGGACAGACCGATATGTCTTTATTCTTCCTGCAGCGGGTGCCAAACCGGTCCGCCCTGTATGCACTGAAACCGTGGCAATTATAAAATGTGGCAACGTGAAGAGCCACTGTGAAACAACAAAGCAGAGATCTTTAGAACAAACATACCCGCAGGAGTCGGATGTGAGGATGTGGAACAATAAATGAACGAGGAGCCCGGTGCGATCGATCCGCCCGACTCCTTTCCCATCCATTTCACGGCCCTGGCGACTGAAAGTGTCATGGATTCTGCGTCAAAATATAAGAGCTTTTTCCAAAAAACTGGCACTTTTTTAAAGTTATTTTAGTCAGAAAAAGGCAGTCTACTTTTCCTCTACTTGAAATAAGAAACTCTTTCTGATACTTGTATTCATTATTAGTCTACTAATTTGTTCACAAGGAAATTGCTATGAAATTTGACCATGAATATTGTTGAAATTATCCTGAAATGTAATTTATTTCATGTGATAATTGTACAACAACTACAATATAGGCCCCTGACTCATAGACTCATAGTGCAAGTCAGACAGTATGACATATGGGACCTTTGCTGGGTAGGGAATATGAGTGACTTTTAATTGAATGCCCCGGGTATGGTTTTTTTTCTGACAGTATTGTATCTTACTCTTACTTTTCTCTCTCTCTCTCTCTCTCTCTCTCTCTCTCTCTCTCTCTCTCTCTCTCTCTCTCTCTCTCTCTCTTGTGGAAAATGTTGCCGGAATTCTCCAGGGAGGCCAGTGTGTCCTAGACTGTTGGAGAGCTTTGATAAGTCGTCCAGCGGGGGATGAATATTTCTCCAAATCAAGCCTCCTAGGAGACAATTGTTTGGTCTGGGAGCTAGTTTCTCACTCTATTCCCCGACTCCTGCACTCCTCTCTGGGTCTCTCTCTCTCTCCCTCTCCCCCCATCTCTTGTTTTCAGTGACAAGGTGACAAGTGAACAATGATTCATATGCAGCGGCTGCTGAGCGGAGCCCATTTCATATGTCTCATGAGTCCTGCTGAAGTTACGCCCGCGAGAGAGTTCCTGCAGTCAACGAGCGGTGGGCTGACTCAGTGTTGAGAGGGAGGGAGGGAGAGAGAGAGGGAGAGAGATAGAGAGGGAGAGGGAGAGAGGGAGATAGAGAGAGAGAGGGAGAGAGAGAGAGAGAGGGAGAGAGAGGGAGAGAGAGAAATAGAGAGAGATATAGAGGGAGATGGAGAGAGAGAGAGAGAGAGAGGGAGAGAGGGAGATAGAGAGAGAGAGGGAGAGAGAGAGAGATGGAGAGAGAGAAATAGAGAGAGATATAGAGGGAGATGGAGAGAGATAGAGAGAGAGAGGGATAGAGAGAGGGAAAAGTGAGAACGAGAGACATGAGAGAGAGAGGGAGAGGGATGGAGAGAGAGAGGGATAGGGAGAGGGATAGAGAGAGAAGGAAAATTGAGAAAGAGAGAGAGATGAGAGAGAGCCAAAGCCATAGAGAGATACATGGAAATGGAGAGATGGGTGCCGGAGGAACAGAATATTGTTGTGCCATAAAACATAAAGCACATGTTTGGAGAGAGAAAGAAATAGGCGATAACACTGCAATAGTGTCATGCCCTAAACTGTGACGTATGCATGTTAGAGAGAGAGAGAGAGAGAGAAGAGAGAGAGAGAGAGAGATAGAGAGAGAGAGAGAGTGAGAGAGAGAGAGAGAGAGAGAGAGAGCACTAGCTGTGGTGTTTATGTATGTCAGATAAATGGCCGTGCTGTTGGCATTAATAACCACAGTGAACACAGAGACATGTAATTGGTTTGATGTTGCTCTGATGGCTACAAATAATGACACCCGCTCTGATTATTGAGAGTCACTTAGGTGCTGGAGGCGTCACAGACACACACAGAGGAGGAGCGTGCTCGCATGCCCGCGCCCACCCACCCGGACGCGGCTGGCTCGGGCGCGGACACGCCAGAGAATTCCACCCATCCCTTACCTTCGTTTGCTTCTGTCTGCGTTTCCGCCCCCAAGGGCTTGATTTAGATGAAATGTCAGTTTTAATGGAAAGTTTGATGGAAGGAAAACAAAGGCTGGGAATATTGCTTGTGTAAGTAGGAGAGGGGAGGCAAGCGCTGGGGCGGTTGCTTCTGCTTTGATTGTACTTTTCTAGGAATTCATTGGTTGCCTGTATGATATTAGTGTTGTAGTGAATGTAGCCCGCGGGCTCCCTGGCCGGCTGGCGTGCCGCTGTGCTTTATAGATGTGTGTGCCAGGAGGTGACGCGCAGAGCCGGCCAGGCCACACCGGACGGCAGACTGGCCGGCGGGGGGGAGGTTTCGGCAAGGCTCTCCCTTCATTCCGCACCCTTTTCTCATTTGTTTTCACCTCTTTTCACTCTATTGCTCTCTCTCTCTCTCTCTCTCTCTCTCTCTCCCTATCTCGATTCCACCCTTCACACCAGCCTTCCTCTCTCTCCTCTTTCCATCTCTCACCCTTTCTGAATCACTTTCATTCGCCTCCTGTCCGCACTCTCACTCTTCCCTCCCTCACACTCACTCTCTCTCTCTCTCTCTCTCTCTCTCTCTCTTCTCTCTCTCTCTCTCTCTCTCTTCCCTCTCTTCTCTCTCTCTGCCTCGTCATCCTTACCCCCCCCCTCTCTCCCTGTCTCTCTCTCACTCTCTTTGCCACTCTCCGTACCTAAATCAACTTTTAACCCCCCCCCCCCCCCTCTATCTCCCTTCCCTCTCCCCTCTCTCTCACTCCTCCCTTTCTTATCTCCTCCACCTGGGCCCACATTGTGATTTTCCTACGGTACGTGAGTCACGCTCCCATTAAGCGCCCGCGAAGCCCGCTAGCCGTCATGGCGTTATTTTGGTCAATTGGCTCCGATGTCCGAGTGTGGCTGGTACTGTACGTTCCCCCTGCTCGTCTTTCGCGCAACCAGCTGCTCTCCCCCGGCATCAGACCAATCGGTATTTCTTAATGCCAGTGGTGCGTAAATGATTACGGTGATGACATGGGCCCGCCGGGCGACGCCAGGGCCTCGCTCTGAGTCACAACCCGCTCAGTGGCGCAGGCATTACGCTCAGTACGTCTGTATCATTTCTCCAGACCGCCGTGCGGGTCCTTTCTTTTGTTTTTAGGTTTCTATGGTAATTCCGCGGCTCCGCTCAGTCAGAATCCCCATTCGGGGCCGCGTAGTAATTACTTTATCCCTATTGATCTCTTGTATCCCCCGAGCGTTCGAGCGGGCCGTTCTGAGCGCTGAGAGCGGCAATGTTGATTGAGCGGATACTCTTCCTTTAGTTGTGATCACAAATCAGCCCCCATGGGGAGAGGCGTACTGGGAGCGGGCCAGATTATAATGTTCTCTCATGCTGCAGTGGCGATGATTCAGTTTAATGTACAAGACACAAGCGCCGGAAAATTGCAAGTATGCTGTTGGGCAAAATCAGACCCTACGGCTTTGCTATAGTAACCATAGTAACCACATAAGAGAGAAGAAGCCCCTCCCCTTCCCCTGGAGCCACATGGGACCCTGTTTCGGGGGGGGGGGGGGGGGGGGGGGGGGAATATATGTACAGTAGTCAACGGCGAGTTTGAATTTGTGCCTTGAATTACATATGATGTTTGTCAATTTAACCTCCTAAGCCCGAGCGGTCCTAATCAATCAATACAGAACATATTAATTAATGTCGCGTTTCTTTTTCAAATGTAGCCAAGAGTAAATACCATAACCCTGTCAAAACAACAGTCAAAGTGTATATTTTCAGCACTATGTTTGTTTACCAATGATTTTAAGTGTTATTAGTGAAATATGAGTTTATAGAAATCTCACATATTGTACAAAAGGCACATATTGACCGCGATGACTTGGCGCAACCTAACTTGAGTGTAGTCTTTTGAGAGAAGAGACAAAGAGAAGAGAGAAGGATCAAAACAATCTATTGTCTCTCGCCGTTGACTGCTGTATGCTATTTTATTCAGAAATAGGGTCCCATGGTGCTTAGCAGAAGGAGTGGGACTTAGTCTTACAGACAAACATTTTATATTGGAGATTATTGGAATCAGTTTGTTTATCAATCAACTGAGTTCATAGAATTTATGTTACCCCTGCGTCGCCAGTGTTGGGGTAAGATCGCAATGTTGGATAGCTTGGGGTGACAATGTTGGATAGCTTGGGGTGACAATGTTGGATAGCTTGGAGTGATATTGTTGGATAGCTTGGAGTGATATTGTTGGATAGCTTGGAGTGATATTGTTGGATAGCTTGGAGTGATATTGTTGGATAGCTTGGAGTGATATTGTTGGATAGCTTGGAGTGATATTGTTGGATAGCTTGGAGTGATATTGTTGGATAGCTTGGAGTGACAATGTTGAATAACTAGGAGTGACAATGTTGGATAGCTTGGAGTGATATTGTTGGATAGCTTGGAGTGACAATGTTGAATAACTAGGAGTGATATTGTTGGATAGCTTGGAGTGACAATGTTGGATCGCTTGGAGTGACACTGGAATAGCTTGGAGTGACAATTCAGGTGGCATTTGCATAATAAGCCGTTCCTGCCAACATTCAACATAGGCTGGCATTTACTCAGATCAGAGCAAATAAAGATGTAGGAGAAATCGTGGACTATTTGCCTTTCCTTCCTCTCCCCTCTCTCCATAGCCCTGTATCTCTCCTTCCTCTCCTATCTCTCTCTTTCCGACTCTCTGTCTCTCTCTCCTTGTCTTGCTCATACATACGGTATGGGAGGTACGCCAGGCCAGGAGATGAAACGCAAAGAACGAGGACTTCTTCCAAAGCGTCTCAGAGTTGCTTAGAAGTCCAGCGTTTGCATAATTGCCAAACAACCTCAGTCTCAAATTGTTGTCGATATATTCCACCCCGCTTCAAGTCTTACCGTGTTTCAAGTCTTACCATTCCTCAAGTCTTACCGTGTATCAAGTCTTACCGTTCCTCAAGTCTTACCGTGTCTCAAGTCTTACGTGTCTCAAGTCTTACCGTGCCTCAAGTCTTACCGTGCCACATTTATTACCGTTCCTCAAGTCTTACCGTTCCTCAAGTCTTACCGTGCCTCAAGTCTTACTGTGCCTCAAGTCTTACCGTGCCTCAAGTCTTACCGTGCCTCAAGTCTTACCGTGTCTCAAGTCTTACTGTGCCACAAATCTTACCGTGTCTCAAGTCTTACCATGTCTTTTGAGATAGAGTTAGAGTTCTGTCAAATAGATAGCTATCAAACAAAGAGAAAACGGGAGGTGGGGGGGGGGGGGCACTCAAACAGTAGGAAGTAGGAATACAAGCAGAGTGAAAGAGACTGAGAGAGAGGGTCAGTGGGGGGTAGGGTGTGTGTCTGTGTGTGTGTGGGGGGGGGGGGGGGGGGGGGGGGGGGTTAATGATAGCTCACTGACCATCCGCCTGTGTGATAGAAACGGCCTTTGAAGTTTTTGAAACCACAGCGTTGTCATGGAAACAGATTTAGTTGCGTATTGTCAGGAAGGCATCTCTTTGGTGCCTCAGCGGCAGGTGACGCCACCCGCCGATAAAGATGTCACCCAGAGGAAAAATAGGCGTCATACCTATCAGCGCCGAGAGCCCACGTGGGCCCCTGGCCAAGCTGTCGTGGAAGGTCCAGAGGGGGTAGAAAAGCCTGCCTCTCTCTCCCTCTCTCTTGAGTGTATGTCTGTTTTATTTGAATTTAAAGAGAAGTCCTCCCACCGGGGGACGCTTTAAAGATAACGAAACGGTGAGATTCGAGATGTGACGGAGAGAACGTCGATTGAAGGGGGCAGAGATATCGTTCTGCCTTCCGTCTTCTGACAACGCAGATATTTTGAATGGCTGAACAGCGGAAATTATTTGCTATTTTAAAAGGTGAGTGTGGCGCACTGCGGGTTCCACTTGTCATTTCAACGTGATTGGGGATTTGATCACATCGGCAAAATAGAGTGGCGTTCAGAGAGATGCAGCACCTGAGCTACAGCCTTTCACTCGCCTCTCCACCTGCTCTCAAGCTCTAATTATATATATGAACAATGAGAACAAGTTGTAAATCACTTTTGGAGCTTTGCGTTAGTTCAGGCGGCTCCAAGTGGGAAAACACGGCTTCCCTGCATGTAACTTTCGATGGCGGACAGGATGAGGGCAGTTTCCATTGGAAACACTGGAACCCAAACGGCCAGACCAGGCGGCAGCACGCCTCAAATTCAGTAATCTGTACTTCGTGCTCCCGGGTAAAAAAATAACTGTGATGGCGGTCAAATGTGACACCTTCATTGTAACATAATTCATCCATTCTACACATGATTGTAACATGTTCCATCCATTCCACACATAATTGTAACACATTTCATCCATTCCACACATAATTGTAACATATTTCATCCATTCTCCACACATACTTATAACATATTTAATCCATTCTACACATAATTATAACATAATCCATCCATTCTACATTCATTGCACACAACATCCACATGCACACACTCACTTTAAACATTCACTTTAAATATGTTTAAATATTACACCGTATTGTATCTATCTATTCTACATTTGCACTACCTCTTCTACCTCACTTTAGCATTTTTGTACATTTTAGTTTTGTATATTGTATATTTTGTATAGTGTTTGGTCTTTTTACTCTTACTGTCTGAAGCATAATCTCAGGAGGGTCATACAGAACCAAGCATTTCACTATAATGTACATGTACCGTATATGTGACAAATAAAACAAATTTAACTTGAACTTGAAACTCATGTTTGGCAGAGATATTGTGAAAAACATATATTTCTTTCTCCCTTTTTCCACCCAAGTGTGAATTGGAAAAGAAACAGGGGGGGGGGGCTCAGTGGTCGATGACTTGTCAGCCATCGGCGATGCATCGGCCAAACGCTAGCTCCAGATGTACCCGTGGGGGGTTTATTATCATCCAGTGCGTTCTGGATGAACCCATGGGGGGTTTATTATTTGTGCTCCCCGACACATCTGCTACAGGGCTCATGCGCTAGAGCTGGGAGAGACTTGAGAGCAGAGCATAAGGGGCATCACAGGTCAAGTGTAGACAATGTGATTGCAAAACATGAGCTCTTTATGATCAATCTGGAAATAGAAGAGGAACCATAGGCAAGTTTCAAGTTTCAAGTTTTGTTTTATTTGTCACATATAAAGTACATTGCCGTGAAATAATTGGTTCTGAATGAGCCCCCTAAGATTGTGCTTCATACAGTAAAAATAATAAAGACCAAACACTATACAAAATATACAATATACTAAACTAAAGTACAAAATGCAACAAATGCAAAAATGCTAAAATGATGTAGAGATGTAGTGCAAATCGTTTAGTAATAAATAGATAAAATATGGTGTTGTGTTAAAAAAGAATCAAGTGAGTGTGTGCATGTGGATGTGTGTGCAATGAATGTAGAATGGATGGGTTAGTGTTGCATAGAGTCATTGAGCATCCTGATGGCCTGGGCCCAGGAGTTCAAAACTTTTAATCCCTATCTGATCCGATCAGATTTTTAAATCCCATTTTTTGTGATCCAGGATCAGACAACTCGGACAGATTTTGTCCCGGTATTTCAAAGCAATCCAGGATAGGATCACCCTGATCCAGATTGAGACTTTTCAAGATTACTAGATCCTGAATATCAGTGATTTAATCCTATACCGATCTCCATCTAGTGGATATGGGGAAAATGGAAGACAAGGGACATTGCAGAGACATCTATAATGTCTAATGATATTGTTAAATACATAAAGGACATAAAATCATAATGGAATTGTAATTAAAAAAATAAATACTCCCACTAGGGTAACAAAAAAAAAACGTCATTCAAAGGCATCTGATCATCCATGCGTGCTTTGAGGAGCTGAATTCTAAGTGAGGTTTCAGTTTGCTGAAGGTGATGACAGATGGACTTTTTTTTGTTGAAGATATTTTTTCTTTAATCTAAATTACATTTGTGATTGACAATCTTTGTTGTGATACTTTTATGAGCATAAACATGTATGTCATCAGCATTTGGTTGAAAACAAAATAGGCCACCATTAATGTGACCAAAAAATAAAATAATTAAATTGATTTGCCATGAAGGCTAATAATGTGTATTATTTCAGTTAACAAACTTTGCCATCTTATTTATATTGAAACATATTTTTAAATAAATTGTATAGTACATTTTGCTCTTGTAATCCACTGGAAATCCACCCCCCAATCCTGTGTTGTCGGTTTGAAATACCCGTTTTGAAGATTTGATCCAGATTAAAGCTTGGATTTGATTTCCTGATCTGATTGGATATCAAAGTGATCCTGATCCTGTTTTTTTGGTTTTGAACTACCCACAATCCAAATCTGATCCGATCAGATAGGGATTAAAAGTTTTGAACTCCTGGGCCCTGGGGATAGGAGCTCCTTTTGAGTCTCCGGTAGTGCTTAGCCTATACGTCTTTTAGTTTTGTTTTAAGAATAACGTTTTCCTGTCCTTGTATGGTGAACGGCAGTCTCTTTAACCACATAGATAATACAGAGAGGATCATTAATATTACTGTCTCGTGATGAGAGGCCCCTCAACCAACACACACCCTCCTGGATCGTCCAGAAGCTCCCAGCTTCTATATTTACAATATGGTCATTAGCACCCCGTAATGTGCAGCATCCAGGATCACGCCATCTTAATATCCCACTGAAAATTTGTCTGTGTGCGCCGGAGGCAAGAATGCTGTTTATCAAGTCTGATCCAGTTGTTCACGGGAGCAACGTTTTTAATTAAAAAGCGCCATATCTCTCTCTCTCCGACGTTGGTAGGTGTGATCACTGCCCGTCACTTTGGCTCAACGCAAACATGTTTATTTTCGGGGGGCCCAGATTCATTTAATGGGCTTGTCAGAACTGATGAAAATTAAAGACGGCAGAGGCGAGGTTTGATAAGCCCCACTGTTATTAGATGGGCTGGAGACATTGTTTGTCTGTCTTGGTTTGTCCCTGTTGCCTGATGCATAAACGTTTGCGCGCGGTGAGCCACCATGAAAGGGTAATCTCAGAAAAAATAGATCACCCTGTCCTGCCAGTAATTCATTCCCTGACACGCTGAGTCCAAATTAATACAAGTTTTTTTTCGGACTCGTCAAAACTTTGAAGAATAAATAATAGATATTGCTTTGGTGGCTGTCCCACAAATCCCCTGTCATTCACCTTCCCCACATCCATCCGGCATCCATCCGGCATCCAACCGGCATCCAATCCGAATGGGGTAAAATGTGAGGAACAAATTATAAAGCGCTTTGGATAAAAGCTATATAAATTCACCATTTACCATTTATCCATCCAGCATCCATCCAGCGACCAGGCAGCGCTGGCCTCCACAGTCACGTGATGTGGAGTAGAGCTGGGTATGATCTAAACACAGACTTGTGTCTCTCCACATGTGTCTCTCCACCTCTGTCTCTCCACATGTGTCTCTCCACCTCTGTCTCTCCACATGTGTCTCTCCACCTGTGTCTCTCCACCTGTGTCTCTCCACCTCTGTCTCTCCACATGTGTCTCTCCACCTCTGTCTCTCCACATGTGTCTCTCCACCTGTGTCTCTCCACCTGTGTCTCTCCACCTGTGTCTCTCCACCTGTGTCTCTCCACCTGTGTCTCTCCACATGTGTCTCTCCACCTCTGTCTCTCCACCTGTGTCTCTCCACCTGTGTCTCTCCACCTGTGTCTCTCCACCTGTGTCTCTCCACCTCTGTCTCTCCACCTCTGTCTCTCCACCTCTGTCTCTCCACCTCTGTCTCTCCACCTCTGTCTCTCCACCTGTGTCTCTCCACCTGTGTCTCTCCACCTGTGTCTCTCCACCTCTGTCTCTCCACCTCTGTCTCTCCACCTCTGTCTCTCCACCTGTGTCTCTCCACCTGTGTCTCTCCACCTGTGTCTCTCCACCTGTGTCTCTCCACCTCTGTCTCTCCACCTCTGTCTCTCCACCTCTGTCTCTCCACCTCTGTCTCTCCACCTGTGTCTCTCCACCTCTGTCTCTCCACCTCTGTCTCTCCACCTGTGTCTCTCCACCTCTGTCTCTCCACCTCTGTCTCTCCACCTGTGTCTCTCCACCTCTGTCTCTCCACCTCTGTCTCTCCACCTGTGTCTCTCCACCTCTGTCTCTCCACCTCTGTCTCTCCACCTCTGTCTCTCCACCTGTGTCTCTCCACCTGTGTCTCTCTACCTGTGTCTCTCCACCTGTGTCTCTCCACCTGTGTCTCTCCACCTGTGTCTCTCCACCTCTGTCTCTCCACCTGTGTCTCTCCACCTGTGTCTCTCCACCTGTGTCTCTCCACCTGTGTCTCTCCACCTCTGTCTCTCCACCTGTGTCTCTCCACCTGTGTCTCTCCACCTGTGTCTCTCCACCTCTGTCTCTCCACCTGTGTCTCTCCACCTCTGTCTCTCCACCTCTGTCTCTCCACCTCTGTCTCTCCACATGTGTCTCTCCACCTCTGTCTCTCCACCTGTGTCTCTCCACCTCTGTCTCTCCACCTGTGTCTCTCCACCTGTGTCTCTCTACCTGTGTCTCTCCACCTCTGTCTCTCCACCTGTGTCTCTCCACCTGTGTCTCTCCACCTCTGTCTCTCCACCTGTGTCTCTCCACTTGTGTCTCTCTACCTGTGTCTCTCCACTTCTGTCTCTCCACCTCTGTCTCTCCACCTGTGTCTCTCCACCTGTGTCTCTCCACCTCTGTCTCTCCACTTCTGTCTCTCCACTTCTGTCTCTCCACCTCTGTCTCTCCACCTGTGTCTCTCCACCTCTGTCTCTCCACCTCTGTCTCTCCACCTGTGTCTCTCCACCTCTGTCTCTCCACCTCTGTCTCTCCACCTGTGTCTCTCCACCTCTGTCTCTCCACCTGTGACTCTCCACCTGTGTCTCTCCACCTCTGTCTCTCCACCTGTGTCTCTCCACCTCTGTCTCTCCACCTCTGTCTCTCCACCTGTGTCTCTCCACCTCTGTCTCTCCACCTGCTGATTCCTTGTGCATTTTGACTCAGCGACGAATGCAATGCATGTAGTAAAGACTTATCTGTATTGCAAGGTGTCCTCCATTTCGAAAGAAAGAAATACTTCAATGAATGCACCAGGATTTGCCCTCGGGTGGCAGGAAACAAGTTTTAAACAACTTAGTTGAGAATAAGGTGGCCATTAGAAAAGCTGAACCGGAGAAAAACACCTTTATTGATGTATTTATGCGACCTGGCACAAGTTCACAACTGTCACTTCAGAGCTGCATGACATCCATCAACATACAGTGAGGCGGTGACAATTTGGACCGGCTCCTGCAATGGTGTCAGATTACTTTTGGTACAGGGGGGGGGTGTACAGGAAAGATAACAGGATTTCACAGCTCGCCGGCCTTCCCGGATCCAGCGGCGTCCTATTTGTACCACAGAGGGTGGTTTTTATTGAACGCTGTTCTCACTGAGGTTACGCAGACCGATGACAGGATGTCACACGGATGCAACCATCTGCTCCCAAACACGCCCCCCCCCCCCCTTTACGAGGGGCTTGTAATTGCGCAATATTTTTACTGCGTTTGTTGTTCAAAGTCAATTGTCGTCTCGTAAAGATGCAAATGCGGCGCATGCGGGACGCAACCAGGAAACGGAGAGAGAGAGAGAGAGAGAGAGAGAGAGAGAGAGAGAGAGAGAGAGAGAGAGAGAGAGAGAGAGAGAGAGAGAGAGAGAGAGAGAGAGAGAGAGAGAGAGAGAGAGAGAGAGAGAGAGAGAGAGAGAGTAAGAGTAAGAGAGAGTGAAAGGGAGACGATGGTAGAGTGAGATTGGGAGAGAGAGATGGAGAAAGGGAGGGGATGGTAGAGTGAGATTGGGAGAGAGAGGGAGAAAGGGAGGGGATGGTAGAGTGAGATTGGGAGAGAGATGGAGAAAGGGAGGGGATGGTAGAGTGAGATTGGGAGAGAGAGAGAGAGGGAGAAAGGGAGGGGATGGTGGAGTGAGATTGGGAGAGAGAGGGAGAAAGGGAGGGGATGGTGGAGTGAGATTGGGAGAGAGAGAGAGAGAGAGAGAGAGAGAGAGAGAGAGAGAGAGAGAGAGAGAGAGAGAGATGGAGAAAGGGAGGGGATGGTAGAGTGAGATTGGGAGAGAGAGAGAGGGAGAAAGGGAGGGGATGGTGGAGTGAGATTGGGAGAGAGAGGGAGAAAGGGAGGGGATGGTGGAGTGAGATTGGGAGAGAGAGATCAAAATGAGAGGGAAGCAGATGAAGTGAGAGGGACATCGTTTGTTGCAGTGACTTCACAGCTACAGGTGTTATTCCCTTTGCACTGGGTGACACTGTGTGACATCCACACATACACACAGCTCCTCCCTCAGCCGACAAATTACAACGTGTTTTGTTTATTGCACTAAAGGGCTATTATCGCGGAATTTCTCTGAAATTACTAGAACTCTCCGAAACTATACTCGTATTCAAAACGGTATAAAACGGAAATGTACCAATGAAAAAACAATCTGTTTCATACATGTTGACTGCAAGCAAGTCATTGATAAGCGAGGGGTGTTTTAGACTCATAGCTATAATTTTAGATATAGTTTAAGCGTTCGCAAATATCCCCGACCTCCCATTGACTAAAGCGCTGGCACTCAAGGGGTTATCTGGGCAAAGGGGCGTGGCACCTAATGTGTTAACTCACATACTTTTTCATATATGATCTAACATCTTAACACATTGACCGCCAGTAGCAGGGGCCGTTGATCCCCCTTCATCGCCAGGTCTTTATTCAATGGATATAGTTTTAGACTGCGACATTTGCTTAAAATATATCTTGTATTATAGCTATGGGTCTAATACACCCATCGATTGTCAGTGAGTTGCTTCCAGTCAACATCCACAAAACAGATTGTTTTTTCATCCGTACATTTCCATTTTATGCCGTTTTGAAGACGCGATAATAGCCCTTTAGTGGAATACACTAAACACGTTGTCATTTTTCGCTTGATTATCGAATCTTCCTGAAATCAACGCTATATAATCATTATTATCCTTCCTCATGCAAGAATGAAATGGCCCTCATAGCGCGAGGCTCCCCCAGTCCCCTCCTGCAACCAATGGCACACAGCCACACACACACACACACACACACACACACACACACACACACACACACACACACACACACACACACACACACACACACACACACACACACACACACACACAGCGTCGATCGGGGTAGGAAGAAATATCAAATCAATGCAATATTTTATATAGAGTCCTTACCTGGTATCTGATGTAATGCAAAATAAATAATCCAATTATCTGATCGCCATTCCAAATACTGCTCGTGGAGGTCCGTCCCACATTACCGAACGCTACACATGAACGGGCGGGCGGGGTTAGTGTACCATGCCATCGTTGTAAAGGCCTGCCTCGTCTTTAAACCCCACCCGCACGGCTCAGATCGTCCCAGAAAAGAAACTACACCATTTCTATTGGAGTGCAATACCAGCTGGAAGGCGTATGCAGCGGTATTTGCCCTTTTGCGAGCTCAGACCCATTTCCAATGATAACATCAGGCTGGATGGATGAAAAATTTATGTATATAGCCAATAAAAGAAATAACGAGTTAACTAGTTTTTGGCGATATTCGCATGGCGGGCAATAACAAGTTAACTAGTTTTTGGCAATTATTGTGTTAATAGGCCTCTTTGTTTATTGTTTGATTGTCACTGACGTGTCTATACTTTCCACAAGCAAGTTGTCCTTCCGCGTTGCTCTGATTGGCCACTGACCGCCCCTGCCTCCGCTAGTTTTGATGAGCGTAGAAATAATAATAATGAGCAGCGTAGAAATAATAATAATGCGAGAGCGAGCCTCATAGAAATAATAATAATGCGAGAGCGAGCCTCGCACACACACACGCTGAAATGGGTATCGTAGAACATGACATATTAGCATGACATCTGATTTATTAATGCCAATACTAAAGATTAGGGACAAACGCACGCAATTGGCACAAGTGTAAATCCTGGATTAGTCACTCAGTTTTAACATCGGCCCGCGTAGCTCAACTCGTTCGTCAGCTGGCTGTGGAGCCTATGGTCACAAGTTCAAATCGCTCTTATTTTTTTCAATTTAAATAACGTATTGTATTGTTTTCATCTCTCTATATTAACGTGCTTCCATCAACACAACATAAATGTTCAAAACACGACTTCATTATTGCTTATCTCTGCACATTATTGCTTATCTCTGGTCTGTTTACGTTGGGTGGACGAGCAGTGAGTTTTAATATTGATGTTTTAGAATAAAATGCATTAACAACTCCAGCTCACAGCTCCGGGGTTGTCACCAGCTTGGCTGGCCGTTCACACTAATACAATTGGCTGTATTAGAGGGTGGGAGAAGCTGGCGGGGTGGGTCTGGGTCGTTGTAAACAGCGACTCCTACAGTTCGGTCTGGGCGCCTGCTAAGCGCGGATAGGATCTAAGTGGGATAGTGTGATCCTTCCACATGCTACGCCCTCTCAGTGAAAGTCTGCGCTGCCAGGTGAAAAGAAGCGGTTGATTGGCTGGACGTGTGTCGGAGGAAGCACGTGATAGCCTCCACTCTCCCAGACCGACTGTGGGGGGTAAGTGCGCAGCGACCAGGAAGGGGATTGGGAATTGGCATAACGACTAACATTGGGATGGGAGAAAAAAAATAAAAAATGCATTAACAACACCCCTTAGCTGTTATAACTATGTACTAAAATGTACCTCTGCTTTCGCTTGGCTGAATAGCAGTGATTTTCCATCTTAGTTAGTATAGCGATGCACGGCGGTAGCGAGTTAGGCGTTAGTTAGAGTTAGTTGATAGTTAGAGTTAGTTGATAGTTAGTAGTATATTGATGCGCGTAGGTATTAATAAATCAGATGTCATGCTAATATGTCATGTTCTACGATACCCATTTCACATTATTATTATATACACGCTCATACCGGCGTGGGGGCAAAAAACTAGCGTAGGTCAGCGGCCAATCAGAGCAACGCGGAAGGACAACCTGCTTGTGGAAAGTATAGACGCGTCACTGACACACATAGAATAGACATATAAAATCATGAAATTGGCAGATACACATAAAATAGACATATACAATCATGAAATTGGCAGATACACATAAAATAGACGTAAAATCATGAAATTGGCAGATACACATAACATCATGTCTTCTTCTCCCCATTACCAGAGAATGTCCCTGTCTTCAACTTATTGTACGTGCATAAATTATGTGTATAAACTGTATGTTTTGGTAGATCTCAGCCTACCTTTCACACTGCCATTGATGTTGAAAATGGTTGGAAATATACTCCATGAAACTTAAAAGTCACTATAGGCATAGGTAATTTACACTTGTGAAAACCACTGTACCGTATATATTTTTGCTATATGTTACTGTATTTCACTACTACAAGCTATTTACATGAGCTAATTTGCTAGTTAATAACAAGCGCATCCACCTGAATGCGGAAGTTTGACATGTGAGGTTTCTAGTAGAGCAGAGTGTATTTTTCAGAAGGCTGAGTTACATACATTATGTGCAGCAACATCAATGGCAGTTTGAATGGTGTTTAGTAAGGTACACTGATATACTTTAAACTTAACCTTACCCTAATTTGAACAATAACCCTGAACCTAACCCTAAAATGGTCTGTGTCTAAGTAAAAACCAGCCAAAATGTCACAGATTTAGCTCATCTTTCAAATACACACACACACACAAACACACACACACACACACACACACACACACACACACACACACACGTGCGCGCGCCTCCTCTCTTGTCCTTATATCATCAACCTCTCTTCACCATCTCTCTTCTCCTCGTATCCTGTCGTTGATTACTGAAACAGTGGTGCGATACTGTGTCCATTGCCAGAGGAGCTTTGAGTGCATTCTCTCTGCGTTCGTCTCCACAGCTCTGAGTGCTCCGTGTGACCTTGCCCATGCCTCTGCCCGGGGCTGGGGCTCATCAGCCCTTGTGTCGCCCATTGTCCTCTTATCACCTCTCAGCCTCTCTCTCCTCAATTTCCTTGACCCATAACCGAGCGCCACCACAGAAATCAATGCAGTGTTCAGAGGCTGTGTTTCCTTCAAGGCCCTTTCGACCCGGAAACTTCTTTGTGTCGCCGGTGTTTTGTCGGTGAAGGTCGCGGGGATCGTGCAAGGATTCACGGCTCGGCACGACTCATCGATTATATTGTAGACAGATCTTCTGATTAAAATAGGTTCAATAGTCAAAACAATTAATACAAATGACATGTGGGTTAAATGAGCTTTGGCTGAGAAGAGTGCTCGCCTCCGGCCGCGTGAATATTAAAGGCAACCATCTTGTGTTCGGCTTTTCTCTGATTGGCCGCGCCCCCCCGCCCCCACGCGCAGGCAAGCGCACGTCCCAAATGAAATCCAAGGAGCAAGCGAGCGGCAGCGCGGCAACCAACTTGTGTACTTGTTGGGGTACACCTCCTATCTATGTTGGGATTATGTTTGGTCATGACAAAACAATAAAAATCGCTACTGTTAGTAATGCTGCCACCACCAACTTCAATGACAGAGCTCTCATATTTGCGAATGCATAAACTATATCTTAAATTATGGCGATGTGTCTAATATGGCATTGATAAGCGACAGCCATATTAGACACATAGCCATAATTTAAGATATAGTTTATGCATTCGCAAAATATGAGAGCGCGCCGCTGTCATTGAAGGGCTTCCTACTACAACAGAGCACCGCCGCTGCTGCTGCTGCTGAAGCTGGATCAAGCCGGCGGCGGCGCACGGACGCCGGGGAAAAACCACCGCGTCGCCCCGCTGGCGCTTCAGGCTCAGCAGCCTCCACCGGCGAAATAACATATAACGTTACAGTTCCACACTGATGTACAGTGAGTGTCTAATATGGCTGTCGCGAAGTCATGCCTCTCCCTCTGAAAGCCCATCCACGCAGTGTATCATAGACTACCAGATTCACTCGTGTATAAACAAAGCCCATACAGTTATGAAATGCGCTGAACTAGAAAGCGTAACGTTATTATGTTTTGCGTTCCATTGATTAACGTCATTACCTGCTGTGCTGTAGGAAGCAGAGGTACAGTAAGTTACAGTAGGTGTAGGTTACATGTTTAATCAAAGCCCATACCATTTTTTAGATGAATGATTGTGGATATAATATAGAAAACACATCATTATGATATTGTCAGAGGGAGAGGCATGACTTCGCGACAGCCATATTAGACACTCACTGTACATCGCTTTCGTTTTCGCCTTGCAAATGAAAGGGTTGATATCAGTACTCGCAAGGGTGCCCCCGAATATTATTATCAATTCACGCAGGCTATTTCTAAGAGCAATATGCGACGCCCTCGTCACACTGTACAGCCCTGACTAAGCTCTAGTTTGGGGCAACCAAAAGGGATTCATCAACAGTAGCCACGATCTGAAGAGTTGGACAATCAGTAGACTAGAGGAGCGATCAGAGATTGTTATGATTACCTTGTTGCCATCGTCCTAATTGTAATCCATGTCCTGGTGTTTTATAATGGAGAGACAGCCAGGAGAGGAAACACGTTATCTGGTTCCTGTTACATCATCCTATTACATCCTCCTGTTACATCCTCCTGTTACATCATCCTGTTACATCCTCCTGTTACATCCTCCTGTTACATCCTCCTGTTACATCCTCCTGTTACATCCTCCTGTTACATCCTCCTGTTACATCATCATCATCATCAAACCTTTATTTGAATAGGCAGGTTAATTATTTTCAATAACGGCCTATTTGGGGGTAAAAAGCCCCCTAGGGGAAAGGGGATGGGGGACAAAATAAAATAAATAAAAATAAAACACAAAGGAACATTATTAAAAAGGCAGGACATACATACAGAGCAACAACTGAACTGAACAACAACTGGCGGACAACAGAACAATAGTGGCAGCATGGTGTTAGCACAATGAGAAACATCTACATGAGTGCTCTAGGGAGTTTGTTAAAGTTTCCTTAAACAATCTAATTGAAATAAACGTTTCCATATTTAAGGTTTTTTGTAGTGTGTTCCAGCTATCAGCTGCTGCGTACTGAAAGTAGGAACGGCCTTGTGAGGAGTTGGCATGGGGGGCGTTTACCAGGATATGTGTGGCTGACCGGGTGTGGTAATTTGGGAGTGGACGAGGGTGGACTAGGCGAGTAAGGTAAGGGGGATTACAGCCTAGAAGTGTTTTATATACAAAGGCCAGCCAGTGGATGTTGCGTCTAATCTCCAGGGAGGGCCAGTTTACTAGGGAGTATAGCTTGCAGTGGTGGGTCCTGTAGGGGGCATTGGTAGCGAAGCGAATGGCGGAGTGATATAGGATATCTAAGCGTTCTAGATCACCTTTACGGGCCAAGCGGTAGATTACATCGCTAAAATCAAATAGCGGCAGGACAGTCATCTGGACCAGGGTGAGTTTAGCAGATCTAGTGAAGGAGGAACGGTTCCTATACAGAAAGCTAAGCCTTGCTTTGACTTTGGCCTGCAGTTTAGTTAGGTGTTCAGAGAAGGAGAGTTTGGTGTCGATCCACAAGAGGTGACCAGTTCAAGCTTTTTGCCATCGGCGGCTACAATGGTGCCAGTCTGGGAGGTACCCTTGTGGCCGAACCACATAACTTTGGTATTGCTGGTGTTTAGGACCAGGCAAAGGGCGGAGAAACCAGCTTGGATTTTTAGAAAGCTCTCCTGGAGAGATTTCAGGACAGCATCCGGGGAGGGACCAGAGGTGTACAGGACTGTGTCATCAGCATAGAGGTGAATTAGGGAGTTTCCAGCTAACTGGCCTATGTTGTTTATATACTGTAGATGTAGAAGAGGATTGGAGCTAGTAAGGAGCCTTGGGGGACCCCCTTAGAGATGGATAGGGACTGGGTTAATAGGTTGTCGGTTTTTATTGACTGAGTGCGATCAGAGAGGTAGTTCTCGAACCATGCTACACTGTGATTAGTGACACCAATGTCTCTCAGCCGCTCCAAAAGCTGTTCATGATCCACAATGTCAAAGGCCTTGGCCAGATCTATAAAGGCAGCAGCACAGTAGAGTTTGGAGTCAAGGGCATTGAGGACATCATTGAGGACTTTCATCGTAGCAGTCTCACATCCATGCCCTGAGCGGAAGCCAGATTGGTTTTCCGAAAGTATGTTGTAGGTTTCTAGAAAGCTTGTGAGTTGTTTGCGAACTAGTCTCTCTAGCACTTTTGCTATACAGGGTCAAATTGAAATTGGGCGGTAGCAGTTGGGGTCAGTATTGTTTCCTCCTTTGAACAGGGGCCGTACCAAGGCTGCTTTCCAAGCAGAGGGCAGTTCTGCTGTATGCAGGGATAGGTTACATAGATGGGAAATAGGTTCAGCAATGATGGGGGCTGCAGTTCTGTAGAAAAAAGGGGTCTAACGCATCAAGGCCAGGAGGTTTCTTGGGGTTGAGTTTGCTGAGTAATTCTAAAACCTCCTTCTCAGTAAATTCCTGTAGTGCAAAACTGTGATGCGTGGCTGGATTAGGGGCACGAAGGTTGGATGGTGAGGCAGGTGGTGCCATGGACTCAAACAGGCTCCCAGCTTTAATAAAGTGATTATTAAAGGCCTCTGCCACACGCTCATTTCCAGTAATTACCATATCCCACTCACTCACTCAGATGTCGACAGACTTCAGCGCCCAGTGGAACTGTAGGCTCAGGTAGAGCAGGCTGGAGGCCTAGGTGAAACAGGCTGTAGGCTCAGGTAGAGCAGGCTGGAGGCCTAGGTGAAACAGGCTGTAGGCTCAGGTAGAGCAGGCTGGAGGCCTAGGTGAAACAGGCTGTAGGCTCAGGTAGAGCAGGCTGGAGGCCTAGGTGAAACAGGCTGTAGGCTCAGGTAGAGCAGGCTGGAGGCCCAGGTAAAGCAGGCTGGAGGCCCAGGTAGAGCTAATAGCCTGGGGCTGGCCTGGTAGCTGGTATCCTGGGGCTGGCCTGGTGGCTGGTAGCTTGTAGCCTGGGGCTGGCCTGGTGATGGTGGCTGGTACAGTAGCTGGTAGCCTGGTGGTGGCTGGTAGCTGGTAGCCTGGGGCTGGCCTGGTGGTGCTGGCTGGTAGCTGGTAGCCTGGGGCTGGCCTGGTGGTGCTGGCTGGTAGCTGGTAGCCTGGGGCTGGCCTGGTGGTGATGGCTGGTAGCTGGTAGCCTGGGGCTGGCCTGGTGGTGGTGGCTGCTAGCCTGGGGCTGGCCTGGTGGTGATGGCTGGTAGCTGGTAGCCTGGGGCTGGCCTGGTGGTGGTAGCTGGTAGCTGGTAGCCTGAGGCTGGCCTGGTGGTGGTAGCTGGTAGCTGGTAGCCTGGGGCTGGCCTGGTGGTGGTAGCTGGTAGCTGGTAGCTGGTGCAGGGATGGTGGGAACTCAGCTACAGGCCACAGTCCACAGAGCAAGTAAAAGCTCAAAAAGTCCACAAATCGGCGAATGGAAAAGATCAAATGATGACTACTGCTTACTAAAGGTAAAAAGGTTTTAAAAATGGGTGTTTAAAAGTACTAAAAACCAACAAAAAAATATGAAACACTAACAAACATTCAGCACAGACAATGTGGATGCCGCCATTTTGGAATCAAGGATCCTCCTGGGCAGTGTAATTTTTCAGATTTTCCATTTATATGAATACTATTGTCTCATGTCTGAAAAGGGTTATCAAGTTAATGTGTATGCAGATTACACTGTTTTCTATTGTATAGCTGGTTCTGTGAAACTAGCCACAGAGTATATTTTACTGCTTTACAAGATGCACTTATTAAATTGGTGCTAAATACAAGTAAAACTAAATGTTGTTAGAGCCAGCAATATAGTTTACAATGACCTTTGTCATTGTACTATGAATGGGTCTGACATTGAAAAAGTCACAGAATATAAATACCTTGGTATTTGGCTTGATGAGAAATGTACATTTATATATCATGTGAGTGTTCTTGCCAGTGCATTGCTGCAAAATACTCTTATACCATTCAGCCAACAGATTTATCACCAGTGATAGTTATAATACTCACCATTGTCTCCTGTATAATAGGGTTGGGTGGTGGAAAGAGAAGATTTGCATTGGCATTTGTTTCTATATAAAGCCATAATTGGAGATTGTCCAAATGACATTACCTCATTATTGGAATAAACCTCTCACCAGTTTGACATATTTTCCTGCAGCTCCAGAGTCTTCAGTCTTTGCTGCCACTATAGGAAAATGAATTATTATTAATAGATCACTCCTAGCTTTGTCTGTGATTCGTGCAGCTGTGGTCCCGTGAACAAAGCAGTATATACATTTCTCTCTCTGATAAGGCAGGGGATTTTGAATTTTAAGCGGCAGTTAAAAAAAAAAGGAAATAGTATTGCTAGCCAAATCTAGCTTAGCATCGCTGATCTGGTCATCCGACGTCACCATTAACATTTACATTTAGTCATTTAGCTGATGCTTTTATCCAAAACCACTTACAAGTTATGTACAACAAGTCACCAGGAAGGGTACAACTCTGCTAGCTAAGGGTAAGAACATTGTTCGTCAAACATTGTTGAACTTGGGGCGGGTTGGGCTGTCCTGACTGTGGGAAGTTCGTTCCACCATTGTGGAGCGAGGACCGAGAATAGCCTGCTTCTCTTTGATTTAAGAAGCGCTCAATAAATAAATAAAATTAATTATTATTATTATTATTATTATTATTATTATTATTATTATTATTATTATTATTATTATTATTATTATTATTATTATTATTATTATTATTATTATTATTATTATTATTATTATTATTATTATTATTATTATTATTATTATTATTATTATTATTATTATTATTATTATTATTATTATTATTATTATTATTATTATTATTATTATTATTATTATTATTATTATTATTATTATTATTATTATTATTATTATTATTATTATTATTATTATTATTATTATTATTATTATTATTATTATTATTATTATTATTATTATTATTATTATTATTATCAAGGTCACACTTACTGGTAAACTGGTACACTAAAGATTAAATTAATTAATGAAATATTCAAGGTTATTATAGTTAACTAAAACTAACACAACAATGAAAACTAGGTGTGAAAAAACATTTTTGTTAACTGAAATATAAATATAAAT
Organism: Notolepis coatsorum; assembly: GCF_963971535.1. NCBI lineage: Eukaryota > Metazoa > Chordata > Actinopteri > Aulopiformes > Paralepididae > Notolepis > Notolepis coatsorum. The sequence goes on along the minus strand of NC_140168.1, from coordinate 26,502,095 downwards.
TACATAAATAGTAAAAAAAAAAAAAAAAACTCAAACTATATTGAAACTACTATATTGTATACTTATAAAACAAACTAAAATAAAATGATAGAGACATTTGTCATTTTAGTCGTTACTTATACTGCAAGTGAAGCTCTCTCTCTCCACAGCATCAGCATCAAAATATTTTGGCCAAATTGAAAACGAACTAAACTGAAACTTACAGGGTCACGCTGAAAACCAAACCTAAACTTAATGTGTGAATTCTTCTAGTTACACAATTTTTTGGAGGCTTTTATCTCAACCAATGTCAATAACTTTATACAGCTTTCCTTGGTGAAAGGAGCTTGAGTGAGAACAGCCCTCCTCCTGCCTTGACCTCTGACTTCTCTGATTGGTCCAGTCGGAGGAAGTCACTGTTGTGCAGCTTCCCTCAACCCAAGAGATCGTAATGATGTCTACAGGGAGCCAATCAGCAGGCTAGGTTCAGTGAAAAGGCTCGTCAGCGAACCCCTAGACTCTGAATTAGAGCTCACAAGACAGAGAGAAAGAGACACTGGATTGATTCGACTATAAACGCTTCCTTTGAACATCTTCAGATGGCCTCGCATGCACCGCATCCATTTAAAGAGGTGTCTTCATTCATCAGTTAGCGCATGCTTTGTTCCCCGTGGCCCTGATCAAAGCGCTCACCATGAGAGAAAACGGTCGAATTCAACGCACAAGTGAACCTTTCTCTCCGTCTGCACCGCTGTGCTTCTTCGGTAGTTAATTTTTCTGATCCGCTGTAAAATGATTGACATCCTGTTTGGATTGCGAAACCCACGGCGGGAGACGGCTGACGAGGCGGCCGTTCCCACGACGACACGCTCTTCCCTTGGTTTACATCGTCACGTCTCCCCCGGCGGAGACGTGTATCCATCCTCGTTAATAGACCCGGGGGGAGGATGGTGATGAAGCAGGCTTAGCTAAAGCTTGATCGTGGCGCAGAATTTCCGGCGCGGGGATGGCACAGCGGACACCCGGGGGATTGATGGCAGCTCTCGTGCCTAATAGACACTCGCTGGATGGATATGGTGCTGCACGGTATGGGTCCCAGGTGGATCTGTGGCGGAGTACTTCATAGTACTCGTTTGCGTGCCTGCTTTTCAATAGACGCCACGGGGATGCGAGAGAGGTTCGGTCCGGAGGCGCACATTTTGTCAGTGCTGTGATTGGACAGGGAGAGGAGATCTAACGAGTCGCCGGGTGGAGCGGAGAGGGATGGGAGGGAGAGGCAAGGCCAGATTAAGAATTCAGAGGCCTCTCGGCCAGACTCTTGTGGAGGCCCCCACACACACACACACACACGTGCACGCACGCACAGTGGCGTTTTTATATGTAAAGCATTGGTGGGGCAGCCACTAACCAAGGCTACATACCAGGCAACCTACAGTAATCAAAATGACAGTAATCGTTGTTCGCAAATTTCGCACCACATATTAGGCATAGGCTACAGGTAAGCCTGCATTGTTAGTCGTGAAAGCAAATTAATCTGTCCACGCTGAATTAAACCCTCTATTTTCCTCAGACTTTCCTTTTTTTTGGATTTATCCATGGTTAGCTTACTGGGGGGTCATAAACTCAAGATTAGCCACTTGCAGACGGCAGGGAGAGGCACGGGGTGTGACATACTGTATATTTTAGTTGATTAAATATTTTAGTTGATGAAATATGTTTTCATTTCAGTGTCACAGTATGACATCGATCTCCAAAATAATAGAAAGTATATTTAAAAAAAAGTTAAAAAAATTAAAAATTAAAAAAATTGGGTGGCCCCTCATCACTAGAGGCCCACAGGGCGCGGCCCAAACGGCCCGGTCGTTAATCCGGCCCTGGGGAGAGGAGAGAGTTGGAGGGGATGATAGAGGAGAGAGAGCAATATAGAGTAGAGGGGAGAGGATAGGTTGGACAGGGAGATACAAGCAGAGGTGGATTGGGAGAGGAGAAGAAGAGAAGAGGGAGGCCCGGAGAGGAAGACAGGAGCAGAGAGGAAGCGGGGGGGGGATTAGAGAGATGAGAGGAAGAGAGGACCAGAGAGGAAATGCAGAGGGGGTATGGAGAAGAGAGGGGGAGTAGAGAGATGAGAGGAAGATAGGACCAGAGAGGAAATGCATATAGGAGAGGAGAGGAGAGGGGGTATGGAGAAGATAGGGAGAGGAGAGAGGGGAGGAAGAGAGGAAATGCATATAGGAGAGGAGGAGAGGGGGTATGGAGAAGATAGGGAGAGGAGAGGAAGATCGGACATGCATAGAGGAGAGGAGAGGGGAGGGGGGTATGGAGAAGAGAGGAAGAGAGGGGGAGTAGGGAGAGGAGAGAGAAGAGGAAGAGAGGAGCAGAGGGGAAATGTATATGGGAGAGGGGAGGGGAAGGATAGGAAGAGAGGGGGAGTAGGGAGAGGAAAGGTGGGGAGCAGGGGAGATATGCTGACACAGGGCAAATGTGAAGAGATGCCACGGCTGATGCAAGACACCTCAGGCAACGTGGCCGTCTCTCCCTCCATTCCTCCCTGTCTCTCTGTCTCTCTTTCTCTTTCTCTCTCCCCCACCTCTATCCCTCTCTCTTTCTCTCTATCTCATCTTCCTCTATATATCACTCTCTCTCTCTCTCTCTCTCTCTCTCTCTCTCTCTCTCTCTCTCTCTCTCTCCCTCCCTCCCTCTCCCTATCTCTATCTCTCTCCCTGTCTCTCTCTCTTTCTCTCCCCTCTCTCTCTCTGTCTCTCTTTCTCTTTCTCTCTCTATATATGTATATCTCTCTTTTTCTCTCTCTGTCTCTCTCGTCTCTCTATATCTCCCTCTCACTTTCTCTCTCTCTCTGCATCTATCTCTCTCTCTCTGCACACACACACACTCGCACGAACGCACGCACACACACACACACACACACACACACACACACACACACACACACACACACACACACACACACACACACACACACACACACACACAAACACACACATACACACACACACACACACACACACACACACACACACACACACACACACACACACACACACACACACACACACACACACACACACACACACACACACACACAAACACACACACACACACACACACACACACACACACACACACACACACACACACACACACACACACACACACACGCACACA
>NC_140168.1:26472688-26492688 GCF_963971535.1 Notolepis coatsorum | reverse complement strand
AACTCTGCTCAGCGCTCTGAGGTTGAAGTCGGTCACCTAGACTAGGGTAACCTAGGGAGAGACTGGCTAATTAATTGAATTGACAATTACACAAGATAACTACTAAAGTAAATGTACACCATATGCAATACAAATTGATTGTGTGACTATGTATTTCATGCAAAAGATAGGGCTTCATGGACAGAAAAAATTGCCAGGGTTCAAGGTAAATGCTGTTTACCACCACTTTGATAAATGATATTCATAATGATGGTCCTTGATCATTTTGAGAGCAGCACATCACCAGGGTTATCAAGTGTAGATACTGTAGATAGGCAGCGAGAGTCAGCACATCACCGGGTTATCAAGTGTAGATAGATAGGCAGCGAGAGCAGCACATCACCAGGTTATCAAGTGTAGATAGATAGGCAGCGAGAGCAGCACATCACCAGGGTTATCAAGTGGGCACCTCCCTTCACTGGTGTTTCACCAAGTTAGGCCCACGACACCTCGGGAGGCCTCAGCGATTAATTCCAGCATCCCAGAACCACTTCCATGATATCCACACGGCAAACCTCCCTACTGGAGGAACCCTAAGAACCATCCAGTCATTAGATCAGAACATACTGGAGGAGCCCTAAGAACCATCCAGTCATTAGATCAGAACATACTGGAGGAGCCCTAAGAACCATCCAGTCATTAGACCAGAACATACTGGAGGAGCCCTAAGAACCATCCAGTCATTAGATCAGAACATACTGGAGGAGCCCTAAGAAACCATCCAGTCATTAGATCAGAACATACTGGAGGAACCCTACGAAACCTATCTATCTATCTTTCAATCAAGGTTCCAATCCATCTATCTATCATAATGAAAGAGAGTTGACGGGACCGCAGTGAGTCTGCTGGAAGCCTATGTTTTGCATGTATATTGTGTGCTGCCAGGTCGGATCTGCAGCACAGAGGAAGCCTTCCCAAATAACACTTCTGCTTCCTGAACAACAGGACCTGTTTACCCTGCCCTTGCTACTTCAAAACAAATCCCATGCAGGGAACTGCAATCATCCAGCGACCTAGCGAACTACAATAAATAATCACTTGCTACCTACAGTTAAAGGAAAACTCCAACATTTTGGGAAATTAGCTTATTTGCCATCTACCCTGGAGTTAGACAAGAAGATACATACCTTTTTTCTTCTCTGTGCATGCAGTAGGATTAGGAAGACGCACACCGTTAGCCTAGCTTAGCGTCAGTCACTGGAAGTAGGTTCCTCCATTAGCCTAGTTCCCAACGTCTTCCTACTCCTACTGCATGCACAGAGAAGAAAAAGGTATGCATCTTCTTGTCTAACTCCAGGGTAGATGGCAAATAAGCTCATTTCCCAAAATGTTGGAGTTTTCCTTTAATACTGCAGGTTGAGTCACCTTTTAACTCTTCTGCCCCCTTAGCGACTATTTTGTGTTTTTTGCCTATATATTTTTGTGTTTCTGTGTACAACGATGGCTGTGTTGATTATTATGTCATGAAATTGTGTCCGTTTGCTTATTTTCCATATATTCACAGAATTTGAAAAGATTCGATTTTGAAACCCTCTAACACAAAAGTTAACAATATTAGCTTTCAAACCATCCATAGAGGTTTATTTCTTGCCATTAGGGTTAGGGTTAGGGTTAGGGTTAGGGTTACCCAGACAGAAAGATTAGGAGAAGGTAAAATGTCATCCCTGTGCCCGTGCCCACCCCAACACTTGCTCAACAGTCCCCTAACCTAACCCTAACCCCAACCCTAACCCTAACCCCAACCCTAACCCTAACCCTAACCCCAACCCTAACCCTAACCATAACCCTACAAACGGAAATATTTGGAATCTTTGATAGATATGTTGAGTTAGGTTCATAGTGGTATTCATAAAAAAATAATTGGAACGAAATATTACAAATTAAGTTTTTTATGACCATGAACGTGATGCAATCTTTTCATGCACTAAGGTGACAACTCTGTCAGTTACTTAACAAGGCACAAGGGTTAAACACACCTCAGAGGAAAGTGCTTTTTTGTTAGCTGACAGAGTGGTGGCTTTGTTAAGAGCCACTTAGGCTTAGCATTGGATACTACATTTCGGTATGTCATTATACCGTGTTAATGTACACACGTGTGCTTTGTAGCTGCCACGCCGCCACGGGGTGCTAAGAGCAACTTTAACGTGTCAAACCTTTTATGCAAGCCTCTGTTTTCTATCCACAATCAACGTAATCACAATCCCAAGGCATCTCCTCCTTTGATGGTATCACACGTTGTCATCCCACACACACTCAGAGCCAGTACAGGAAGAACAATACAGAGTAACACCGGTGGGGTTGGGTGGGGAAACTGTACATTGGAGGTGGTTGGGTGGGTGGGGTGGGGAACGGGTGGGTTGGGTAGGCGGGGTGGGGGGGGGGGGGTAACTGTACATTGGAGGGGGTTGGGTTAGGATATTTACAGGGGCCAGTTTCAAATTGCAGTCTCCCGTAGATGCTCTTTGAGAGTGGTTTTGAAAGTGTGTAGTGATTCACATTCCTTTACAGCTGTGGGTGGGGCGTTCCACATTGATGTGGCATAATTGCGAAGCGTGTTTAGTCCCTTGTTTGAGCCGAATCTGGGTTTAACATGATTTGTGGAGCTCCCTCTGGTGTTGTGGTCGTGGTATTCACTGACCTTTGGGAAGTATTTTGACATGTACATGGGTACCTTAGTCGTGTAGTGTATCTTGTAGACCAGGCCCATTGCAAGTTGTTGTACTCTGTTGTCTACTCTAAGCCATCCAAGCCTGCTTGCCTCAACGACTACCGCCCTGTAGCTCTCACCTCCATAGCCATGAAGTGCTTTGAGAAGCTAGTAAAGGGCTACATCTGCTCCTCCCTCCCCATCAACATGGACCCCCTGCAATTTGCATACCGCCCCAACAGGTCCACGGAGGACGCCATAGCCCATGTGCTGCACACAGCAGCATCACACCTGGACAAGAGGCAGGGGAACTATGTGAGAATGCTATTCATCGACTACAGCTCGGCATTCAATACCATAGTCCCCTCCATACTCATAGCCAAGCTCAGGGACCTGGGCTTGAACTATGACCTCTGCCAGTGGGTCTTGGACTTCCTGACTGGCAGACCCCAGGTGGTGAGAGCAGGCAACTGCACCTCCTCATCCATCACCCTCAACATAGGGGCCCCCCAGGGCTGTGTTCTGAGTCCCCTCCTCTACTCCCTGTACACACATGACTGTGTGGCTCAGCGGAGTAGCAATACAATCATCAAATTTGCTGACGACACAGTGGTGGTGGGCCTGATCTCTGCCAACGACGAGAGGGCCTACCTGGAAGAGGTCAAGGTCCTGGCGGGATGGTGCCAGGAAAACAGCCTCTCCCTGAACGTCAGCAAAACAAAGGAGATGATTGTGGACTTCAGGAGGTCGGGGGTCAAGGACTACAGCCCCCTCAGCATCGACGGGGCACCGGTTGAGAGAGTCAACAGCTTTAAGTACCTCGGAGCCTACATATCCGAGGACTTGACATGGACCACACACATTGACAGTGTTGTGAAGACACCTTGGGTTCTATGAAAGGCGCTATATAAATTTGATTTATTATTATTATTATTATTAAGAAGGCACGACAACGCCTCTACTTCCTCAGGCGCCTAAGGAAGTTCCAAGTCAGTCAGAAGATCCTTAAGAACTTCTACTCATGTACAATAGAGAGCATCTTGACCGGCAACATCACCTCCTTGTTTGGGAATAGCACTGCACGAGACCGAAGCAGACTACAAAGAGTGACACGTTCAGCCGAACGCACAATTGGAGGGGGGCTCCCCACCCTCCAGAACATTTACAACAAGCGTTGCAAGGGCAAGGCTAAGAGAATCATTAAAGACTCCAGTCACCCGAACAACTGCCTCTTTGAACTGCTGCGGTCAGGCAAGCGATACCGGAGTCTCAAGGCGAGCACAGAAAGACTCAGAAGAAGCTTCTATCCCCAGGCCATCAGGCTGCTAAACGAACAATGAATGAACACTACACAACAACAACCACCAAACGCACATAGCACACACATCCACACGCACACACCCACTTTAAACAAACACACTGTAGCACCCACTCCCCACACTTTATATTTATTGATGAAGGATTGCACTACAACTCGTACACCTTACTGTAAATTGTACCTAAATTGTACCTCATCCCATTTCTGCTTTGCACTATATAGTACTGTACATTAGTACACTGCATAGTATTGTATATTATATGGTAACTCAGAACATTGTACATATGTCTATACCGAACACTGTGACCTCATTTTCTTCTTCTAAAATTACATGTTATACTATGTTATTTGATACTATCTTGTCTAGCACAGTCTCTGGAGCGTAACAGTAAGAAGCATTTTGTATGAAAGTATTCTGTACTTCTGTATGACAACTATTAAAGAAACTTGAAAAGAAACTTGGTATGTAATTTCATCTTTCCTTGTGACAATATTGTCACCCACTGTAACTGAGAAGCCGTTTGTCTTGCTGAGTTTGTTATTTGAACCGAAGATAATGGACTCTGTTTTACCCAGGTGTAATGATAGTTTTTTTATCAGCGAGCCAGGTGCAGATTCTGCCTAGTTCAGAGCTGAGGGTTTTTTCAACCTGTAACTTGTTCTTGTCAGAGTCCAGCAGGGCTGAGTCGTCCGTGAACAGGAACAAGTTGCAGTCACAAGCTGACGACATGTCATTTGCATAAATTAGGAACACTGATAGACTATCAAAAACAATTGCTTTCTCTATGTTCCTTATGTACAAATGGGTATGAGGGTACATTTATGCACATGTATTGGGATTGCCCACCGGTTAAGATATTCTGGGAAGAAGTCTGGGTTCTTACCTATCTCGATGTGATTTATCTAGAGATATCTACAGCAAGAATTTTAGGTGTCAGTGGAACCAACATTGCAATCTGGTTAGAAGTGGTGGAGAGAATAAAGGCTAGCATATGAATTGTAGTGCCTGGTTAGAAACGAATGAAAATGGATGGATTATCCAAGTGGGGGTCCGGGGGGGGGGAGAGCGAGCAAGAGTATGTATGTATTGTATTAGATAGCAAGTATTAGGTATAGATCTCGTAAACTACATTTATATTGATTCAAATGGAATGTATAGTCCTGTGATTTACATTGGATGTTTACTGTTAATGCGTGTGTGTCTAATTTTATGTTATGTTTAAAAAATAATAAAAAAATTAAATACTAAAACAATTGCTTTTAGCTTGTCAATCAGAATGGAGTGATTGACAGTGTTGAAGGCCTTTTGTAGGTACAGCATGACCATGCCGCAGTATTTGCCCGTGTCCACCTCTTGTTTGATGTGGTCGTTCAAATAGAGAAGGCATGTGTCAGTGGAGTGGGATGTTCTGAAGCCAGTTTGGAATTCGTAGATTCGATTTTTTTCCACAAGGTACTTTTCGACCTGTTCGTATAAAAAATGTTCCATGACTTTCGAGATGGAGGTAAGAGACTCTGGGTTCGAATCCAGCTGTCAGCGGTACCTGTCAGTTGTTCCTACGAACACAATTGGTAGTGTTCGCGGGTGGGAAGCCAGAGGGGTATGAGTCCTGGTCATTGTAAACAAACGCCTCCTACTGGTCGGTCAGGGCACCTGTTCAGCAGGGAGGGGATCTGGGTGAACCTCTGCACGCATTACGTTCTCCCAGTGAAACCCCTCGCTGTGTATCGGAAGAGGCATGTGGTAGTCTACACCCTCCCCAGACTGACAGTAGGGCAGCATGTTGTAGTTTACACCCTCCCTGGACCAACAGTAGGGCATCATGTGGTAGTCTACACCCTCCCCAGACCAACAGTAGGGCAGCATGTGGTAGTTCTACACCCTCCCCAGAGACCAAAACTACTAAATTGGGGGATGGAATAAAAAGATAGAAATAAACAAAGAGCTCCTGCAACACTGCACGCTTCCATTAACTCTTTGAACGCTGGGGGCCTAGATCATCTTAGCTCCACCACGCCAACGCTTTAAAATATAGGAATACGTGGCAGTGTTTGCAGGGCTATATATATTCTATATTATAGCTATGGATACAATACTATGGCCCAATTGACATAAACTATCTATCGTTCAATATGTGAAAAAGAAAAAAAATGTCCATCAATACGTTCGCGTGTTATACCGTGGTGAATATAAGTATAGTTTTAGAGTGATCCTGTCTAATCCCAGAGAACGACGATATGCAGCAAAGCGTACATTTCACTAAATGTGTTGCCGTTTCTCACCTGGACACGCTACTATTTCCAAATCAAATGTGTATAATAGGTATTATGTTTCATCATGAATGCATGAAAGGGGGGGGGTCGTTTTTTGATGCTTTGATCGTCACCAAAGGAGGATCAAAGGAGGATTGATATAATTTAGGAGGTACCCCAAAAAGAATATTCCAATTGTCTGATCGCGTGTCCAAGTACCAGTGTCCATCGTGTCGCCAACATAATCCACCACAGCAGATACATCGGAGGCATTTGACGCTTCTCAATGCGATCGGGAAACCCGCCTTCCCTGACAAAGAAAAGTGCACCCGGAGACATTTGATCGACACACAGGCCAAGATATAATGCTTCAAAGGGTGCTCGATACTGCCACCTGGGTGGATGCGGCCGGTATTGCACTTTGGCATTCTCAGGATGATTCCCCATGTTAACCCTAAGTCCGTGTGCCTGTAATGCAGTGGTCACCAACCCGTCGATCTTGATCGACTGGTCGATCTTTGAGACTGTCCCTGTAGATCTTTCCATGAATTTTTTTTTTTTTTTTTTTTTTATCTTACCCTGAGAGTCCACATTACAGTTCTACTTTTGTTTTGATGTGAAAAGTGATGCTGCACTTAGCACTGACTGAGAAAGTACACATACAGTTCTACTTTTGTTTTGATGTGAAAATGATGCTTCACTTAGCACTGACTGCACTTAGCACTGACTGCACTTAGCACTGACTGAGAAAGTAAACATTACAGTTCTACTTTTGTTTTGATGTGAAAAGTGATGCTGCACTTAGCACTGACTGAGAAAGTATACATTACAGTTCTACTTTATAAAATGCTAATTGTAAATATGTTTGTCAATGTTAATAATATGAGAAACAAGTCCACATTACAGTTCTACTTTTGTTTTGATGTGAAAAGTGATGCTGCATAAGATGACTGCACTTAGCACTGACTGAGAAAGTACATAATAGTTCTACTTTGACGTTTTAATGTTGGACCAAAGCATTGCATGTAATTAGAATACAGGCAAATAAAAGTAATTTAGTTTAAAGTACAATCTTGGCTGTCTTTTTCTTTCAACGCTTCAATAGGTAGATCTTGCCTTCACCAAAAAAAAAAAAAGTGATCTTGGGCTTAAAAAGGTTGGTGACCACTGCTGTAATGAATGGAAATATCGAATAAAAGAAATAACGATGAAAACCCGATTATACTCTGGTCTGGCACTGAACGGTCGGCGAGATAACCCGACTATCCTCGGGTCTGGCGTCCAAAGAGTTAAAACCTCTTTATTGAGAACAATGTTTTCAAACCAAAAACAGTGTGGGACCTCTTTGTTTCCTGATATAAATACATAGAGATCGTATAGTATAGTGTACATAGCAACGGGAAAGAGTGTGTCATAGCCAATGGCAGCATTTTGACCCAATACTGTCAAATGAAGAGGGAACTTTCACCAACAGAGTGGACTGCGGGGAAAGCCCTGTTATGTGTGCTACTGCTAATTTGAGGCTTCAAAGAAGATACAGTAGGCTATATTTCATACAATGAAAATGAAATGTATAGTCGTTTCAACTAGGGCTGTCTTAAATACTTCGAAGCTTCGAAGCTTCGTTCGATGGCACAAGCTTCGAACATAAAAAGCGGCGCCTCGACTCCAGCTCTCTACAACAAGCACGTGGAGATAACTGTGTTGAAAACAACAAGGACATGTGCAGCATACATGTCTACGAAGAAGTCATCAGGCGTGTGGTTACACTTTAAAATATGCAAAGACAATGCCCAAAAAGCTGAGTGCCAGATATGCCAGAAGAAAATGGCATATCATAACTCTACAACAACGTTGTCAAATCACCTAAAAAACTTAAGTATCGTTGTACACAAAACATATGCTGCTATGACTAATGTGTTACCAAGTTGGCTAATTTAATTGTAATCATCTGCTTTTGTAGGTGCATTGTCTGATATAATTATATATTATAAATTAAATATAATATAATTGTTTGCTTGATAGACGAAGGTTGCAACATAATTATGTAATGCCATGTCGTTGGCTGTGAGAGCAGCCCCACTGCACCCAGGCAGCGCAGCCGAGTGAAACCTTGTTGGCAGTCACGAAAGGGGCTACTTAATTAATTAATCCAATCCACTTTATTTATAGAGTACATTTAAAAACAACAAAGTTTACCAAAGTGCTGTACAAGTCCCACAACATAAGATAAATATTTTTTTTAAATAAAAATAAAATATTATAATTAATATATATATATATATTCTTTTTTCGAAGCTTCGAATTAAAATCGAAGCTCGGCCCGAAGCTTCGATTGCCAAAAAAAGGTTAGAAGGTCAGCCCTAGTTTCAACTCATTTGTGTGTATGTTAATACAAAATGGAGGTGCTATACATTCAGGTGATGATTCACTGTATTTAATTTTTTTTACATTTACATAACAATCAAATATTCAGTCAGATAATATGATTAAAATACCTTAGTAATCAAAACAGTTACATAACGGTTATTTTTGTGAAGGATTACATTCCTGTGACTACTTGCATCAGCAAACAATACAACAAGGATAAACTACACAGAAATAAACTCCCTTTACAATGTTATTGTTCGAAACCGTCTATAGAACAATAAGCCTCCCGTGTTTAACTGACTCTCCAAGCAATATTTTTAAATTGCAATAATAAACACGACCACCTTGCTCTGTGTAACTAGCTGCTAAGTAGCCAGTATACCCATTTGAATGCATCGTGCTAGCTAGCGGACAGGATTTGTGCCAAGATTGATCCCCGTGCCTGAGATTCTCTTGGCTTCCTGTCTTAGCAGATGCCCAGCTGGGGAAATCAGTGAATCAGCTGCTTATTGGCTCACTGATGGAGACGATTTGGAATAGTGTCTCGGGAGGAAATAGAATTACCCTCACAATCTGTTTGGTGCTTCTTCCTTGATGTGACAACAACTCGGTCAGAAGCTCCGTGCGCGGGCGTGTGTGTGCCCCGTGGTGTTCATATAGATTGTGTGCGGTTGCTCACGTGTATTTCACAATGCTGACCGTCGTGCGCCACTGATCTCCGATCAGATTCAGAGTCGGAAATCCTTTATTGAATTAGTCATACAATTCATGCACAGGAATTTGTCATGGTGCCATTGTGGAGGCACATCGACTGTTTACAAAGTTCCACAGTATGACAGACACACAAAGTTACCATGACAACAGGACCCCAAATACACACGCCTACACAGAGAGTCGTTCCACTGTCAAACATCTCTGCCCAAACATAAATTATATTATATTATTGTTCCCCGCATATTTTTGGCTCTTTTATAAATAAGAACTGAAAGTGAGTTGAAAAAAGTTAAATAATTGAATTTCACACCATCTGTTTATTCACTGTGTCCATGGAAATGACGATGAGCAGACATCCAGTAGCACTGATAGTCCGTCTACTTTTCTGATAACTACATCACTGTGTAACTGTTCAAGCTTCATTTTGGTGATAATTAGTGTATGCATGCACCTAATTTAACGTTATATCCACACTTTCTTTCAAACAAATTTGGTTGCGGATGTCCTGGTTTGGTACCAAATCTTTTCCGGCGTTTCTGTGGCTGAGACGTACAGGCGTAGAGACAGCTCTGAGTGTGCCCCACATACTGTACTTTACACAAGGACAGTGAAAAACAATCGTCGATATACAGTACACATCGCTCTCTCCAATCACTTTAGCACTATGTACAATGACATTATTCTTATTTTCCCCCGTTGTCTGGGCAACTCCATCATGAATTACAAATCACCAGTGCTTTGTAATAGTACTGTGGAGTGCAGTGCTTGCTGACAACATGGATCCCGTGAACGGAGACTATATAACGATCATGTTGGGTGTTTGAGTGTCTGTGGCATTGGTCTCCTGAAGTGCCCCATTATCGCTGATGTGAAGTGTGCCTTGAGCAACACAGTCCGGTCTTTACAACTGCTCTCTCTCTCTCTCTCTCTCTCTCTCTCTCTCTCTCTCTCTCTCTCTCTCTCTCTCTCTCTCTCTCTCTCTCTCTCTCTCTCTCTATCGCTCTCTCTCTATCTCTCTCTCTACCTCTCTCTCTCTCTCTGTCTCCTTCTCCCCCCTATATCTCTCTATTTCCCTCTATCTCTCTCTTTCCCTCTCTCTCTCTCTCTATTTGCATTCTGCAGAGAGGGGAGGGAGAGAGAAAATTAGAGACAGGCAGAGAGAGAGAGAGAGAGAGAGAGAGAGAGAGAGAGAGAGAGAGAGAGAGAAAGAGAGAGAGAGAGAGAGAGAGATAGATAGAGAGAGAGAGAGAGGAGGGTGTATACAAGCCACACTAACTGAAGAGCATCGATTACCTTCCTTGCTATCACTGGCTCCAGGTCAGAGGATTAAGCAGTCAAAACCCTGTCATCAGTGAAGGGGGACTGAGCGTATATGTTGACAGCTAAGGGCGCGCGGTGGTAAACAGACCCAGGTCCCTTAGCCACGCGTCAGCACCTGCGAGGCCCAGAGCCACAGCGGTGTGTCGGGTGCTTTTAGACGCACTCGGGTTTCCGAGTCGCTCACTCCACAAGGGCCCTGTTACAGTGGCTGTTAATTCCGATCATCGTTGCGCTTCCATTCAGTCACTTTAGTAGAATAATTAATCAAAATAAACATACAGCACTCCACAATAAGGCTTTTATATTCTGCACTAATCAGACAAGTCATTAGACAGTAATGAGCTCACTTTCTCCCAGCTCTTGTCGTTGTGTGTGTTTGTGGTGGGGGGGACGTTGGGACTGGCACACGCACATGCACACGCACACACACACACATGCACACACACAGAGGATCCAACACTCCTGTAGTCCCACTACCAATTACGGCAGCATCTCGCCCGGGAAGGAGCCCACTTACCCGCCGTACACTTTATGAATAATTGATTGTTTGTGCCAGCGTTGTGTTTTGTAAATACATGTTTGCTCTCTGATTAATTGTTTTTCTAGACATATTAATTTGTTCAATTTGATTAGACTCTTGAATGTATTATTTATTAGCTGAAAACACTCTCTTGTTATTAGTCAACAACAAGGGCAACGGGAGGACGGGGTGAGAGAGAGGACAAACGCCGATGCGCGCCTCTCACACACACACTCTCACACACACGCTCTCACACACACGCTCTCACACACACGCTCTCACACACACGCTCACACACACACGCTCTCACACACACGCTCTCACACACACGCTCACACACATTCCTAAAACATATTTTAAAATGTATTTTTCTACAGGTAAAGCACAGTGAGCAACCTGTTTACCTGTTTATTTCATTTAATTTTAATTTGTTCCGTCCGTGGCAATGCACAGCTCCACAAAAGCACAACAGTTCATAATAAAAGCGCCTCCCAATTCACACATTCCATGAGCGAAAAGGAGCAGAGAGAAATAAATCTTATTTAGCTTGCCCCCTTACTCAAAACGATAAATAAACAATATAAATAGATGGTCTGTCAATTACACTTAACGATTGATTTAACAATCAATACTTACAATAAATTGAGGGGGGAAAATATAGTCCTACTGAAAGCTGTTACCCCTCAACTTCATAAAGTCTACAGTATGTTCTTTCCTTAGATATTTGTACAGCTATTTAAATCGTTCTGTAGATGATTCCACAGTTTTACGCTACATACTGAAATACACATCTGCGTTAAAGTAGTCTGTGCATACTGATGGCTAAAATTGTATTTCCTTCTATGGTTCTCTATCATGTTCTCCATGATAACTCACTGGACGAACAAGGACAGTTCCAACGAAAATGCAGTTGAACTTCAACAGACATGTATATCAAAAGGAAAGAAGCACAAACAACATTTTAAAACAGTTCAAAACTTTAAAATCTTCTAACGGAACGAAATGTTCTAATGGAGGTTTTCTGTAATTCATTCCATTAGTACAGGGCATAATATGTGATCAGGCCCAGCGGTAAGAGACTCATGTCTGGAGAAAATGTATGAATCTCTAAACAGTTTATAAAAGGCAGTATGTGACACCTAGTACCTGACTGCCACGGTGTTAAAAATGCAGCCAAACGTTAGATTGGATTTTCTGTTTTTCTCTGCTCTGAGACTTGAGGTTTAACTAGATTCAAATACGCATCTTCCTCAAATATTTTCAGATTTCACTGTATGACACATCATTTGAAAGCTTTCATTATGTACTTTCATAACATCTGACAAATCGGAAACAGAGGGAGACTTGTGCCATGAACTGCTGGGCTCGGTCACATTATCTTAAAGGTTTTTACACGTGGTGTATCTAAAGCTAAGTAATGCTGTGACCGAGTACCATATGTGCTGCATTTAAAAAGCAACCAAAGAGCAGCGATGATATGGCAGGTGGCAGCAGTCACGCGACTCTACAAGGTGTACTATGTTGTATTTCTTCCGACCATGTTTTCCTCGCGATTATAACTGCAGGCTATTTTGATGATGATGATTATACATGAGAGAACCCGCAGTGCTGTAAGAGCCACATTCACTCCATGTTGCGATGCAAGAGGCATCGATGGCTGAGGGCTGAGGTCCCCTACTATTCGGAAGGACTGGAGGTGGCCATCGACCTCTCTGGCCACACGCAGGCAGAGAGTATACAGTACGTCTGACAGCCGATGCAGATCTAATGTGGTGCCTTATCCAGAGAACTGGAAAGGTATTTTTTCTTACAATTTTTTCTCACACTCATTAGAACCCAAGGGAAAGGGGGGTGAAATACTCATTTCCTTCAGTTACATGGCTCACTGATGGAGACGATTTGGAATAGAGTCTCGGGAGGAAATAGAATTACCCTCACAATCTGTTTGGTGCTTCTTCCTTGATGTGACAACAACTCGGTCAGAAGCTCCGTGCGCAGGCGTGTGTGCGCCCCGTGGTGTTCATATAGATTGTGTGCGGTTGCTCACGTGTATTTCACAATGCTGACGGACTGTTCCAAATCGTCTCCATCAGTGAGCCAATAAGCATGTAACTGATGAAGGAAATTAGTATTTCACCCCCCTTTCCCTCGGGTTCTAATGAGTGGGATTGCCATCACTTCCTCCCACGGACTCTTTCCACACAGGTAATTCTCGAATTGAGAAATGTGGTAAATGTGACTCTGAAATGGTAAATGGTGCATTTTTATAGCGTTTTTATCCAAAACAAGTTTGCCAACCAGCTCATCGGGAGCAGTTAGGGGTTAAGTGTGCTCAAGGAATTGCCCGGGAATCGAACCGGGAACCTTCTGATTACCAGACGACTGCTCTACCTCCTGAGACATTGTCAATATGAGAGCTCTCAGGGATTTTCTGGGGTTGAAGGAGAAGACCATTTTATTTTGGTTCCAGAACTGAAATTACTATTGGATAGGAATGATGTGGGTCATTGTCAGTGAATTATATTCAATATCAGGGGCATATAGAGGCGTACTGTATGCTGGGGGTGCTGTGGGGGGGGGGGGGGGGTTGAGATGCTCAAGGCATTGTTAGTTTTTATTTCATTATTTCATTATTTATAATTTCTTATTTACCCACTATTTGTGGCTAAATAGCTAGGCGCTGCCCAGTACAACCACAGTCTGACACGGTTGACCACTAGGAGCTGCCCAGTACAACCACAGTCTGACACTGTTGGCCACTAGGAGCTGCCCAGTACAACCACAGTCTGACACTGTTGACCACTAGGTGCTGCCCAGTACAACCACAGTCTGACACTGTTGACCACTAGGAGCTACCCAGTACAACCACAGTCTGACACTGTTGACCACTAGGTGCTGCCCAGTACAACCACAGTCTGACACTGTTGACGACTAGGTGCTGCCCAGTACAACCACAGTCTGACACGGTTCACCACTGAGCATCTCCACTGGAGCAGTTTGGGGGTTGACGTGCCTTGCTCAAGCGTAGAGCTCAACACTTAAAACATAACGGCAGTCTTGTTTATTTGCCTGCCAATCAGCTTTATCCGCCGATCTGTTTAAATCAATGACACATGAGCAAATAACCAATACAATGTAGAATGTCGCTGATTCCAGTCACAAGAGCTTTGAACAAGTAACAGTAAACAGGCCTACATGGTATCCAGACATAAACACGGGACAACATAACATTTTGAGCTTCATGGGAAACCTGCAGTTATATTGACATTTATTTCTTCATGAGCAATTAATACCATGATCAGATCAACACACACATAATTCTACACCAGGGCAATAAGAATCGGGGACAGAGCTTTAGTCCCAATTCAGGAAAAATGGAATTTGAGAAAAAATTATGTCGATTTTTTCTATTACATCCTATGCATTATTGTCAGGACAACGCCGGGTTCACAAGATTCACTTGTGCATACAGAGTGGGCCGACAGTGGGGCGCAAAGTGGAGAGGCGACCGATGTTCAGCGCACTCACACATAAGTCATCGATAAGGTGGTGAGTAAGCTCACATTAAGAAACATATTTATAAGCAGTGCTCCAATAGGAATGTGTGGCTATTCATGTGAAATGAAGAGGATTTAGCCAAGGCCCTTAAATCCCTTACTCCATGATTAATTCAACTGGTATAGACTTCTAACCAAGAAAGAAATGGGTTGGTAAGCCTAAAATTAGATTAGCTCGCCGTCCCAGACCTGTAGCCTATTCACACGGGACTATAGCCTGTTAATGACCAGCTGAGATCATTGCTGATCCTAATCCCATGTGAACCTGCCATGTTTATCTTTGCAAGGTAGAAATCTGAGTGCAAATTACCTACTTTATTGTGGTGAAGATAGGTCCCCTGATAACAGTAATCCAGTGTGAATGCACACCCCAGTCATTTCAGCCACAAAACTGGCTTTGCAGTAATGTATGTATCATAAACATTTTTAACTTAACGGCTTGGTGGCGCAGCGGACATTGCGCTCGTCACCAACGCAAGAGACACCGGGTTCAAATCCGGCTGTCGGCGGTGCCTCCGGCCTGGGCCGGCCGTCATACTGGCTCAATTGGCAGAGTCAGCGGGTGGAAGTCGATGGGTGGTAATCTGGACGTTGTGGACAGCGACTCCTACAGGTCGGTTGGGGGACGCCTGCACAGCAGAGACAGGAAATAGCGGGGGTACTGTGAGCCTCCCACACGTTACACCTCGCCAATGAGAGTCCACGCTGGCAGGTGAAAAGATGTGACAGGCTGCCTCCTCGTGTACCGGAGGGGACACGTGATGCAAGGCTTCTATCCTCCAGACCTGTGGGGGGCATATGCGAGCAACGTTCAAGACAGGGGAGGGGTAATTGGAAACAGCGAAATTGGGATGGGAGAAAAATAGAAAATAAGGAGAAAATGGTGGATAAAAAAAAAAGGAATGTTTCGCTTAAGGCATTGCGCTTATTATTCATTATTCTCAGACATGTTCGTAACGGTTCCAACCCAGGAGTGAGTGAAGTCGGGTTCGATACCAGGACACTCTGGTAGAAACATAATGTAAGAATGTGCCTTTAAAGAGATTGGAGAGAGCACTTTTCAATTCCAGAAGGCCCCACCATACTGTAACTATTATAGTCCTGTGCAATTAATAGCCTCTTACATAACACTTACAATTTCATTATTAACACATTTACTCTTTGCTATTATTTCTAATGTTGCCTACTCTGTTAGAATCACATAGATACCCAGCACCTCAGGCTCACTCATTTGGGCTCCTGTCTCTTTAAAGGTCCCATCCACTCAAAACAGGTGGCGACAGCGGCTCAGGAGGTAGAGTGGTCATCTGGTAATCAGACAGTTCCCGGTTCGATTCCCACTCCTCCCGGGCAGAGTGTCGATGTGTCCTTGAGCAAGACACTAAACCCCTAACTGCTCCCGATGAGCAGGTTGGCACCTTGCATGGTCGCCTCCGCCATCGGTGTGTGAATGTCTGAGTGAATGGGTGAATGTGAGGAACAAATTGTAAAGCGCTTTGGATAAAAGCTGTTATATAAATGCAGTCCATGATAATTCAGACCAGCACAGCACTGGGTACTTTGGCCTTCTTTCACAGCCGTGCATACAATACTTTCAGGGAAAACACAGACACCATTCCTCTTGACTGGCATTGTATTTGGCATAAAATGCAATACAATAATACAAATACAGTAAAAACTATAAGAAGGCTTACATTGTTTGAAACGTTTGTTCTGTTAGTGCATCGTGTTAAGTCAAGCAATTACTTTCCAACACTGGCCACCGTTGAGCGTCCACACCACTGTGAAAAGTGAGGTCTGAGCCGTTTTCAGGCCTATTTCCCCAGTTAGTCAGTTGCAGGATATTTCCTCATTTCCCTACCTGGGGGTGAGGATTGACCCAAAAAAGGTTGAGAACAACTGTCCTCGACCAGAATAACATACGGTATATGAATTCTTAAAAGGGAACACTAGCCAAATTAAGAATTCCAATCAT
Organism: Notolepis coatsorum; assembly: GCF_963971535.1. Taxonomy (NCBI): domain Eukaryota; kingdom Metazoa; phylum Chordata; class Actinopteri; order Aulopiformes; family Paralepididae; genus Notolepis; species Notolepis coatsorum. The sequence continues at coordinate 26,475,975 of NC_140168.1, read as the reverse complement.
GTTAGTTCCGTGGCCAAGGAAAGTTCAATCAATAATGTGTGAACTCGAGCTGCTCTCTCTTTCTCTCAAAGCCGGGAGCCTCAGACTCCTCAGGTGCGTCTGGAGCGGCTCCGTAGACAATTACTAGGAGACTCATTTTGTTTGTTTTATTCTATTGTAACATTCTCACTTCTGTAACAGAAAATGTGCCCGTATACTACAAAATAGCATCCCCCTGGGTGCTCTGAGTGGCATCGTCACCATCTCCATTTGTCAATTGAGCAGCTCCAGACTTATACCTGATGACATCATACATTTGGGATTTGGGAGAAAGTTGTTTGTGTTAAAGGGGAACTATCTTACTGTTTCATTCACTATTTGGGCAAATTCTACACAATTCCTGAGTCTATGGAACACATCTGTAAGGTTTTTCCCCAAAAAATGCATTGTTTTGTATTTCTAATCAAGTACTCTAAAGCAGCATTTTTCAACTTCAAGATTTCAAGCTGTTTTGGGCCGGGCTCCGCCCATACTCACAAACCGCTTTGAGTGACAGTCACCAACCAACGTTACATCCAGCCTTTTTGAAAATACTAGAATCCAACATAGTCTGTTGAAAACTCACCTTATGTTATGGATGGATCATCACCGTTTGTCCTCTTCCTCTTCATAATAATATTCAATAGTTCGCTCTAGGCAATCGCCATTGTAGGCGATCGCCCAGCTGTAGTCTGGACTCTGGGGAGCTCTCAACTGCCTCGGCCGGTGTTGTGCCGAATCAGACTCCCCCTCGCGCGAACGCGCATACACTATCAGATTTCTGTCATAAAACGATAAAGCAGACAGAAATGCGGGAACGTTTTGATTATATTTAAAATCCTTTGACATTGTAAAATGAAATAAGTGGAGTTTCGAAGCTGTACGCTGAATACAAGTCATAGGAACACCCACTTCTTCCCCCTTCCTACTGTATATACGACAGAGGGAAATCGCAAAATGCAGACACGCTACAGTAATAGTAACGTTGACACATGTGCAGACAGTTGACAGTTGCTGAGTCATGATTTGACAACTTCTGTCCATAATAAATATAACCGACAGTGAATCAATGGCCAATGGCTCAGCTTCAACTCCCATATGAAATGCATGCACACACACATGGAAGAGTACCGTAATACACAAACGGATGAATGAACGAGGTCCTACTGCTAATTAACTAATTACGACGTACTGTATGTACTTACTGATTCGATGCTTTCTTTCGGTCCCGAAGACTTGGTATAGGCTAGCTCCCTTCTTTAGCAACAGCCAGGAAATCACGGCAGCATTATAAAGGCCCTCGTCTTTGCAAAAATCCAAAAACTAACTTGGCCCATTGCTTGTGGAGCATGATATCATTATCACCTTATGTTATGGATGGATCATCACCGTTTGTCCTCTTCCTCTTCATAATAATATCCAATAGTTCGCCATTGTAGCCGATCGCCCAGCTGTAGTCTGGGGAGCTCTCAACTCGGCGACAAATAATGTTACCTCCTCGGCCAGTTTGACTATAGTATTTTTATGATTTACCAGAAGTGCTGAGTCCAATGTAGTCTGGTGAAAATGCATGTTATCATCCATAAGTGTGATTGTCCTCTTCTAATAGTATCCACAAGTCGCGATCACCATAGCTCACAAACTTGGCCCATTGATGACGGATCACGACATCATCAGGAAATGAATGTAAGGACATATTCGCTGCTTGGCAGTCAGGAACAGCACAACATATCTTGCCCGTTTTGCTCATAACGTGTTTAAATGCTAGGGCGGCTACGTGGCGCAGTGGGCAAGGCGCTCGCAACGAATGCTGGAGACTAGGCCCCGCTCTCCACATTGCTTTCAGTTTAGCTGGTCGTCTACAGTAATACACATTGGCCGTATTACGGGGAGGGAAACTGAAGGGTGGGGATCGGGCGTTGTGGACAGCGACTCCTACAGGTCGGTTGGTGCGCCTGCGCAGTATAATCAAGAAGCGACGGGGGCGGGGCCCCTCCAAAGCCCAGACCCCCGACGCTGAAAGATCGAGCCGCGCAGGTGAAAAGATGCGACGGCTGTTACCTCGAGTATCGGAGGGGACTCGTGCTATGTATGACTTAGTCCACATTGCAGCCGGCTTGTGGGAGGCAAGAAACAACGTTCGAAGACGGGAGGGTTGAATTGGACGATATGAAAATTGGGATGGGAGAAAAATAGAAAATGGGAGAAAAAGTGGATACAAAAAAAAAGTTTTTTTAAATGCTAACCCAATGCTAACTAACTGTTAAACTTCAATTCCATGCATTTGCTTGCGTACTGCAATAAATAATGGTTGAGTGTGTGCACCTGCGGTGGGTGGCAACAAACAGAGGGGGCAGGCATTATTATGCAGATGAGAATTCTTGGACGTCCGAGGTACGCAAAGTTTCAGAATGACCCAATTCAATGAGGGAGAATCTTGTGAGATGTGAATTGGAAGAATGCGCCAAAATGAGAATTAGAGACATAGACCCCATTGATACAAACCCACATTGCTAGAAAACATTTATGAGATAGTTCCCCTTTAAATAATATTTTTGGACAGTCTTGGACCATACAAATAACATGTATGAATCTTTATTTCAAATTGAGTGGTATTGCTCTTGAATTTAGCCCACACATAACATTAGGCCATGCATTTCATCCAGTTCCATGTTCCACTAAGTGGATTATGCAAAAGGTTGAGGAAAGCATATCTGGTAGATATAGAAACATTGCCTGTGGCATTTTGCTGTATTTGCGTTGAGACTGTATTTGCGCTGCACTTGAGACTTAGGCTGGGTCTGTGGGTTGTGTCCTTTACTCACCATAGGTGGTAGTGTACTAGGTTTAGGTACTGAGAAGTACTGAGACGAGTGTGGTTGCAGCTGAGTGTTCGATACTATCCAGACTGAATCACTGTGCGCCACCGAAATGAGACACCGAAACCGAGGAGATCCAGTGACAGAAATACGAACTCTGAAACAAATGGCTAGCAGGGCTCTTTTTTTCTCTCTCCGCTGGCTAAACTCTAAGTAAAACAATTCAACAAATTAAATGCACTTCTACAGTAAGTAGTGTTGTATACATCAATAGGTTGGATCTGAGAGGCCGTCCCCCATGGTTTGCAGCTTTACAGAGGCAGGTCAGAGGGGAGTTACTGCATGTAGCTACATTTTTTGGATAGAAAAAGAGATGCCATTCACCGCGTTTAAATCAGTGATTCAGTCTTTGCACGGCGCTGCCAGCCGGCAATCAATATATCAAATGGC
>NC_140168.1:26434184-26467488 GCF_963971535.1 Notolepis coatsorum | reverse complement strand
TGGAGATTAGTCTTGGACAAATAATACATAGTCTTATTTAAACAAAGCAACAAATAATGTAGCATCACAACCATAAAGTACACATAATGTAGCATTACAACCACAAAGTACACATAATGTAGCATCACAAGCACAAAGTACACATAATGTAGCATCACAACCACAAAGTACACATAATGTAGCATCACAACCACAAAGTACACATAATGTAGCATCACAACCACAAAGTACACATAATGTCGCATCGCAACCACAAAGTACACATAATGTAGCATCACAACCACAAAGTACACATAATGTAGCATCACAACCACAAAGTACACATAATGTAGCATCACAAGCACAAAGTACACATAATGTAGCATCACAACCACAAAGTACACATAATGTAGCATCACAACCACAACATACACATAATGTAGCATCACAACCACACATTACACATAATGTAGCATCTAATCTAATCTATAATGTTTTACCATACCAAGCTGCTCAGACCCTAGAGTCTCTGAAGACCCACTTCTTCTCCCTGGCTTTCAACTCCGGTTGAGCTGGGCCCCCGATTCTAACATGTATCTCTGTACTGTACTTCGTATTGTTGTATAGTGTTGTATTGTGCTGCTATACCATGGTATGTTTTTGTGCCACATTGCATTGCCTGTGTTAGCCTTTTATTGACCTGTATAGCATTTAAACTTTTAAATGTGCTTCATAAATAAACGTTGAGTTGAGTTGAGTCTATGATTTCAGGTCGACCCAATGGGTATGCACTCTTTTTCTGGGTGTATTGTTCAGCTCCAACTCCATAGTGAAGTTTGCGGACGACACAGTGGTGGTGGGGCTGGTCTCTGACAACGACGAGAAGGCCTACTGGGAGGAGGTTGAGGTACTGGAACGCTGGTGTCAGGACAACAGCCTGCTCCTGAACATTGGTAAAACCAAGGAGCTGATCGTGGATTTTAGGAGAACACAGCAGGGGACACACACACCACTGATGATAAATGGGGCTACCGTGGACATGGTGAGCAGCTTCAAGTACCTGGGGGTCCACATCTCAGAGGACCTGACATGGACACACACATAGACTCAGTCGTAAAGAAGGCGAAGCAGCGCCTCTACCACCTGAGACAGTTAAGGAAGTTCAGAGTATCGGGGAAGATACTCCAGTCCTTCTACTCCAGAGCTATAGAGAGCATCTTGACTGGAAACATCACTGCCTGGTATGGAAACAGCACGGCACAGGACAAGAAGGCCCTACAGAGAGTGGTGCGCTCAGCTGAGCGTACTGATTTGATTTGATTTGATTTGATATTTTTTATTTTCGTGTCTTACATACAGATGTATGCCCAGCCCATATGGGCTTACAAGACACATAACAATAAGTATATAATAATATACTTTACCAATTACTTAACAAATGACATAGACCAAGATGGCCATAAAAAAAGAAAAATACAAGAAAATACAATAAAACGTAATATAACACAAGCTGTACTCAATGTAAATAAACAGAAAAACAGAAAAACAAGGTGAATTCAAATACAATTATATAGGATACAGTGTGTTTTGTCTCAGGTGCCATGCCTTCTCCAAAAATCCTGCAAAACCGAAGATGTCCTCCACAAAAAAACAACTCAACATACAGCTCTCAGACTGCCAAAACAAATCTGGGTTTGCAATTTGAATTTTTTCAAATAAAGCCCTCCTCAAAGTGGTGTACAAAGGGCAATAAAAAACAAAATGATATTCATCCTCCACCACTCCCAGATCACACAGAACACACAGCCGCTCCTCCTCAGGTTTACCCTGGAATCTACCCACTTCCACAGCCAATGGCAGGGTGCCAGATCTCAACTGGGCACACAGAGACCTCCGTCTTCTCTTTAAGTTTAACATTACATAAGGTTCAGTAAAATACTCATTTTTAATTGCAATATATTTTCTAAGTTTAGGTTTTTTCAAAATCTCCACCTTCCACTTATCCTGATGGATTGTTGATAATTTTGTTTTAATTATGTGAACCTTACACTGCAAATTGTTCATAAAAATCATACTCAAGTCAGTTGAAGAAAAAATCATAGACATCTCTCTTTTTACTACTGGGAAATTGCACTACCACCCCTGCAGGTCTTATATAACAAGAGGTGCAAATCCAGAGCCTGCAGAATAATGAAAGACCCTCACCACCCCAACAACAGCCTGTTCAAGCTGCTGCAGTCAGGCAAACGCCTGCGCACACCAGCAACTAGGACAGAGAGACTTCGGCTCAGCTTCTTCCCCCAGGCCATCAGAGTCTTGAACACTGAACTCTCCACACACAAGCACACATGTGCACACACACAACACACACATTGTATACACTCACACACTAGCAGTCACTTTAGCATGAACACACACACACACACATGCTGCACACGCTCACACTCAACGGTCATTTTACACAATGAAAAGGTCACTTTAAAAACAAGAACAGGAATGGTTCTTGTATGGATAAAGCAAGCTAGCATAAGGACACGTAGTATAACTGTAGATTGTATAGTATAGCATTGTATAGTAGTGTACATAAGACCCAGTGCCTCATCCGTAGCTAACAGTGTATTGCACTATCGCAGGACCTTAGCATGTCTACCATGCTTTTTGTAAACGTATGCACATATATCCGTTATGTCTTATTCTATTACTTGTATTATTGCACAAATGTCTTATTCTCATCCTATTTTTATTACTGTATTATTGCACAATCGCTGCGGGCATGACCCCCCGCATTTCACTGTATACTTGTATGCCGTGACAAATAAAACTCTTGACTTGACTTGAATTTTTTTTTTATTGTTTGGTGATTTGATGAACTTGATTTGATGATCCATATCGAATGGTTGGTTCAGCAAATCATTGCTACAGTACTGTACACTCCAGTGGTTGAGCTCTGGGCTGGAATGTGAGGTGAGATCACAGGTTCTACATGCTGTGCGCCGGGTCTTTGAAACCACAGTGGCAAAATGAATAGCCGACAGGTAGTGGTCAGAATCCAGCACTGAGGTTTCTGCGCTCCTGATAATGGCGTAATTCTGCACAGTTAAGAAACGGCTAATTTTTATTTGTGTCGCTGGGAATGCACAGCTTGAAGGAATACTGCAATCATCCCAAGTGGACAGCGCATGATTGATAGGGCAGGGTGCTGACACAGACCGACACAGACTGACACAGACAGGCTATTCTCATGAGGGCCCAGTTTTTTCATTGCATTTCCTATGAATTGGTGTGTTTCCAGCACCATACCATAACTCTGCCTCTAATCTCAAACCCTATCCTTAACATTCCCCTTGCTCTGACCATAACTTAGCCCTACCCCTGTCCGGGCGGCTACGTGGTGTAGTGGGCAAGGCACTCGCCACGAAATGCTGGAGACACTGGGCTCGTCAGTTCGAGCCCAGCGCTCCACATTTGCTTTCAGTTTAGCTGGTCGTCCGTACTAATACACATTGGCCGTATTAGGGGGTGGGAAACTGATGGGTGGGGATCGGGCGTTGTGGACAGCGACTCCTACAGGTCAGTTGGTGCGCCTGCGCAGTAGAATCAGGAAGTGTCGGGGGCAGCGTGAGCCTCCCACGCGTTACTCCTCGCCACTGAGAGATCGAGCTGCACAGGTGAAAAGATGCGACTGCTGTTACCTCAAGTACCGGAGGGGACTTGTGCTATGTATGACTTAGTCCACATTGCAGCCGGCTTGTGGGAGGCAAGAAACAGTGTCCGTGACAGGGGAGGGTTGAATTGGATGATACGAAATTGGGATGGGAGAAAATATAGAAAAATGGGAGAAAAAGTGGATAAAAAAAAAACGTAGCCCTACCCCTTAACCGCAATGTTAATTTAACCATTCCCCTCGCCCTGACCATAACTTACAATAACCACAATGTTCATTTAACATGGTGCATATATAGTACAGCTATATGGTGTCTATAGAGCACAGCTATATGGTGTCATACAGGTACAGATATATGGTGTCATACAGGTACAGCTATATGGTGTCTATAGAGTACAGCTACTGTATATGGTGTCTATATAGTACATCTATATGGTGTCTATACAGTACAGATATATGGTGTCTATACAGTACAGATATATGGTGTCTATATACAGTATAGTACAGCTATATGGTGTCTATAGAGTACAGCTACCTGGTGTCTATAGTACTGATATATGGGGTCTATAGTACAGATATATGGTGTCTATAGTACAGATATATGGTGTCTATAGTACATATATATGGTGTCTATAGTACAGATATATGGGGTCTATAGTACAGATATATGGGATCTATAGTACAGATATATGGGGTCTATAGTACATATATAGGTCTATAGTACATATATATGGGGTCTATAGTACAGATATATGGGGTCTATAGTACAGATATATGGGGTCTATAGTACAGATATATGGTGTCTATATACAGTGTAGTACAGCTACATGGTGTCTATAGTACAGATATATGGACCTGAGACTGTGGTACTGTCTGTCAGACGGCATGAGCTCAAACCGCTTGTGGTTCGTCTTTACCTGTATGGCTGTAAAACCACCAGAAGAAGTCCTCCCTATATGGCCGTTTAACTTTAAACACCTCAAACTAATCAACAGTTGTTTATTGCTTAGTCTGTGCTCATTCTGTTTCTCCTCCACCTCTATCTTCTTTCTGTACGAAGGCTAAAATAATGTAGGTGAATATATTCAAGTCACAATGAAGCACAAATAATCCCTGATTTACTCTGCAAGTTCATCTTAACCCCTATCTCTCTCTCTCTCTATCTCTCTATCTCTCTTTCTCTCTCTCTCTCTCTCTCTCTCTCTCTCTCTCTCTCTCTCTCTCTCTCTCTCTCTCTCTCTCTCTCTCTCTCTCTCTCTCTCTCTCTCTCTCTATCTCTCTCTTGCTCTATCTCTCTCCTATCTCTCTCATTATTCCTTCTCCCTCTCACACTTAAAAATACACAGGTGCGTTACCCCCCTCTTCCCACCATATGAATTATATTCAGAGGGAGGAGTAAGAAACACACACACACACACACACACACACACACACACACACACACACACACACACACACACACACACACACACACACACACACACACACACACACACACACACACACACACACACACACACACACACACACACACACACACACACAGAGGGGGGTAGAGACAAAGAGAGTGAGAGAGATGAATGAGGTAATGAAAGGAGAGGAATGCAGATGAAAGAGTGAATGGAAGGCAGTGTCACTGCAATTTCTTTGCCCTTGCCCCTTTGTGCACAGAGCTGGCAGCCTTCCAGCAAACAGTTTATCACCAACTAAAGAGGGCATGGCAATCCATTGTCCCTGTGTGTGTGTGTGTGTGTGTGTGTGTGTGTGTGTGTGTGTGTGTGTGTGTGTGTGTGTGTGTGTGTGTGTGTGTGTGTGTGTGTGTGCGTGCGTGCGTGTGTGTGTGTGTGCGTGTGTGTGTGTGTGTGTGTGTGTGCGTGCATGTATGCACATGCACGTGCATCCATACGAGTGCGTACTACTGTACAGTATGCCTGCCTGCATGTGTACATATTAACATGCATTCAGTAATGTTCATTACAGTACACCATCCAGAACAGTAACGCGCCTCTATGAAGCGCAGTTACACTCTGGCGCGTATGGATTTGCACACACGTGCACGTTAACACGCATGCGATGCCCGTAACTTGGGGATACAACCCCCGGTGTCCTCTTTCCCATCCCCCCTGACGCTCTCTCGCTGGCTGGCTTATTAACACCCTCTTCCAGGCTTCTTCCGTGGCGATGGCCTGTGTGTTTCACATGCGTGTGCTAGGGGCCTCATTGTGAAGCGGCCATACGAGCACTCTCTCCTGGCTTAATTGGCTGTATACCTGAGGCAGGAGGGCGAGGTGTAATAGCGATAAGGGAAAATGCTGTGCTTGGCTGGTTTTAGTGCCCTTATCAGTAATCTCCGCATTGATTATGGTTTTTCTGCCAGCCGAGCAAATTGTTCCGCCCCATCAGCTGCAGTGGAAAGTGCCTCGACTCTTCTACACCAGACGGCGGTGCAAAAATTGGCAAATGCCATGAAACGCTGTGCCGCCGTTTACTGCAGATTTCAGTCCGCTGGCTCCCATCAAAGCTTCACATGTGTATATTATGTGCGTATGGTATTTTTATACCAGCCGGCGTTTTCGCACGAGAAGTTGTGAAACCTTTCAAAGGGGGGGGCGGGGGGGGGGGTAGTGGGGCAAAACAGTAGCCTATGTCTCTTGTGCCGTAGCGATGTTCTCTAATGTATTTTAGATTAACAAGACGGTGTCTCTGTGAAGCTAATAAAATACATCAATCCACCTTAATAGTGATGAGATGCCGTTTTTATTTCTCTCACGGGGCATACGATCACTTTATAATATACGTATTACATCAGCTTAATTTCTCTCAGCTACGGTGATTCATGGGTTACTATTGATTCGGACAATAGCTCTCCCTTCTCACCCCCAAAGCTCCACAATAGACACACCGTTAAAGGTCCTCTGTGTTTTTCTCTTGCTCTTCTTCTCCCTCTCTCCCCCCCCCTCTGGTTCTGAGTAGCGGCTTGGGCTGAACGGGCAGCTAATGGGCTGCGAAATGTCTTGGAAGTTACCGGCAACAACAGGAGCTAATGTCTCAACGCCTGTCTGAAACAACATAGTGCGTCCGAGCACTCTGACAGTGCAAAGGGGCGGAGGGAGAGAGATCGAGGGAGGATTTTCTGGATTCCTCTAATGTACCACATGAGGCCATTTTTGCCAGCCTAATTTTAGCTCTGCTGTTCTAAATGATCTGGTGAAATGGTGTAATTTCCTGCCCGATTGGATCGGCAGGGCTTCCTTCTACCGCAAGAACATCAGGTCCAGAATACAGTTCCGTTCCTACCTTCTGGGATCCGGGGCTCCGAGTGCTGCTGTGCTTTACCAGGGGCAAACTGCAGAGTTCAGGGATATTTTGACGGAGGCAGGGGAAATATTATTGTAGATGGCAGTTGGCACCAGAGAGGTTGACTTACCTGTACCAGCGTGCAACTGAGAGCCATACTGTCTTATACCTTATATACCTATATCACTGTACATATTATACTACAACTCTGTACTGTACATACATCTGTATATTTTGTACCCAGTCTAATCACCTGTACATTGTATATTGCAGTTGCATTTTACTGCTACAGTTGCACTCTGGTTGAATGCCAAACTTATTTTTGTTGTACTGCACTTGTGCTGTATAATGACTAGATTAGATTAGAATCTAATCTAATTCACCCTGAACCCCCCCCCCCCCCCGCCACACACACACACACGCACGCACACACACACACACACACACACACACACACACACACACACACACACACGCACGCACGCACGCACGCACGCACGCACACACACACACACACACACACACACACACACACACACACACACACACACACACACACACACACACACACACGCACATTAACCTCCTGTAGTGTGGTAATGAACCGTATGCAGTGTGGTAGTGAACGTGTTAACCCTTTGTAGTGTGGTAGTGCAAGTGTTAACCCTGTGTAGTGTGGTAGTCATATGTTAACCCTTTGTAGTGTGGTAGTGAAAGGGTTAACCTTATGTAGTCAAGTCAAGAGTTTTATTTGTCACGGCATACAAGCATACAGTGAAATACTAATGGAGGGGCCAGTACTGCCTTGTAACCGGCTCTAAACGGGATGTAACAATGGTCAAACGTATTTCCTCCCCTGGTGGTGCAAGCGATGTGCTGAAAAAGGTTTGGCATCACTTTCTTCAGATTCGCCTGGTTGAAATCGCCAGCTATAATCATGGCTGCGTCTGGGTGCTTGTTCTGTTGTTTATTTAGATGTCCCTGTAGATCCGCCAGGGCACTGGCGGTATCCGCTTGAGGTGGAATGTACACCGCCGTCATGATAATGGCGGTGAATTCTCGGGGGAGGTGAAACGGGCGACATTGAATCGACAAATGCTCTAGGCCCGGCGAGCATGAACGGGACAGGATATCCCTCCTTCGGATTTACCCAGTTGTTATTGGTCAGAAGACATAGTCCCCCTCCAACGCTTTTATTGTAGTATGGTAGTGAAAGGTTAACCCTTTGTAGTGTGGTAGTAAAAGGTTATTCTTCTGTAGTGTGGTAGTGAAATGTTAACCCTTTGCAGCCTTCTTGTGGTAGTGAAAGGTTAACCTTCTGTACTGTGGGAGTTAAAGGTTAACCTTCTGTAGTGTGGTAGTGAAAGGTTAACCTTCTGTACTGTGGGAGTTAAAGGTTAACCTTCTGTAGTGTGGTAGTGAAGTGTTAACCCTTTGTAGTGTGGTAGTGAAAGGTTAACCTTCTGTAGTGTGGTAGTGAAAGGTTCACCGTCTATTGTGTGGTAGTAAAAGGGTTAAAGACGACATTTGCACAGATGAGCTGGAACTGTTGTAAATTTCCCTGCGTCCATTTTACCTCCCCAGGGAATGCAGGCAGGTGACATCTGTTTACTCCACCATCAGCCAATACAACTAGGACTCCAATACAACAGGGGCAACAGTGGCTCAGGAGGTACAACGGTTGTCTGGTAGTCATAAGGTTTCCGGTTCGATTCCCGCTCCTCCCCGGCAGCGTGGTGATGTGTCCTTGAGCAAGACACTTAACCCCTAATTGCTCCAGATGAGCAGGTTGGCTCCTTGCCTGGTCGCCTCCACCGTCTGTGTGTGCATGTGTGAGTGAATGGGTGAATGTGAGGAACAAAATTGTAAAGCGTTTTGGATAAAAGCACTATATAAATGCACCATTTACCATTTTATTTACCATTCTCAGTCTGCCAGTGTACACTGTACATAGTGCATCTACTATGTACTATGCTACTACGTCTTTTCTACTACCTACTATGCCAATATGTATATTACTACTATGCACTCAAGTGTAGCACTCAAGTTCGGCACTGCTAGACGAACAATACTGCTTACCCTTAGCTGCCAGAGTCGTACCCCTCCGGCTGACAATTTGGATAAAAGCAATAGCTAAATGACTAAATGTATTGAGAGGCTAGAAACAGCCTCCCCTGGCGGACCCAAGATCATCCTGGGGGCATTTTAACAACTGCAAACTGGCATCGGTGCTGCCCACATTGGAGCAGTATGTCTCCTCGTAGGCCCCGGGCTGTTCGTCTGCTGCCCACATACATAATTATATGAGCTGAAGCGGGAGAAATTGAAACAGATTACATTTCAAGTGTGGTCCAGTGAGGCAACCCAGAGCCTGCAGGGCCGCTTCGCCTGACGCTTTTCTCCAAGTTCTGTACAACAAGTCAGCAGGAAGGGTACAACTCTGGCAGCTAAGAGTAAGTACATGTAACATTGTGCGTCAAACAGTGTCGAGTGCTACAGTCTTGAGTGTATGTTAGCATAGTTGGTAGTAATAGGCAAGGTAGTACAGATACAGCACTCAAAACTCAAACCTCTCATGCGCCTCTACCACTCCTCCACCACTGCACTCCAAACTGATTGTGTGACTCCTATTGTTCTTGACCGGGCCAGATTTCACACCTCCACTTCCTCCCACAGGCTGGGCAGATTTTCATCTTAAATTTGTATTCGTCCCAAATGTCCCGGCCAGCCCCATCGGATTTCTTAGCTTTTTTCACTGTTTACTTATCATGCATTGCAACACTAATATATGGTCAGTACCCCAAGTCAGACTGCCCATATAAAAATTATTTTGGGGGTCTGAGGGCAGTAGCCCCCGACCCCCTCCCTGGGGAAGCACTTAAGTTAACTACCCTCCCTTTGTTCCCCCAGCCAACAGCCCCGGAAAATTAGTAGTAGTTCGTTAGTAGGAGAGTGCATACTAGTGAAAGACAGTTATTATTAGTATCAGTATTTATTTATTTTATTTTCACTTCAGGCATTGGTTAAAGACGTGTGTTTTATGCAGAGTGTAGGGTCTCTTGAGGGTGTGTAGTTAGAGACCATTGACCGGAGTTAGGCGGGAGTCGTTGGGAAGCCAGTGCCGCTCTCTCCCTCCAACAGTATGTCACAGCGGTGACTTCACACATCCAACATTGAGTGAGAGCATGCTCATACCCACGAAGACAACAAGCTCCCAGCTCACCTGAAAAGAGTCACTCGGGCTAAGCACAGAGCCTTCCCTACTGGGCACAGGGTGGAGGGGAGAGCGGCTTAAATAGTATTAACGTGGGATACAGACCCAGGCCAAAGGACCCCACAAAGAACGAGGTAGAGGCCATGTTTCAGGCCAGAGAGGAAGGGAGGAGAGGAGGCAGCATTCGTCACCGACCTGAACTTTTTAACACAACCGAGGGACCGAGGTATGAACTCCAGCATAAGATCACGGAGGAGGCGAGGTCAGCCAATCGCCCCCACAGAAGAGGAGGTGAGGCAGGGCCTGAGGAGGCACAATCCATCCAAGGCCCCGGGGCGCTGATCTCATTAAAGGGAGGGTGGTGAAGGAAGGCTCAGACGAGCATCCTTTGCCATTTCTTCAAACCACTCTCTCCGGTAGAACACCGTGGAAGCGTTCAGAGACAGGGGCTGTTGTGGAATAGTTTAACTGTAGAAATTCAGACCAGTCAATTTGTATATATATAAAAATATAGAACATAGTTTATTTCTGTGGCCACAGAGCTCAGTTTGCAATCAGACACACGAACGTCTGACCAGAAAGTGAGAAAGAGCTCTGATCAGACATACAATAAATACATAGTTTGACATGACGTACATAAGATGCCCAGATATAACAAGAAAGGTAAACAAAAAAGCCCTAGTGAGAAAATTAAAACAAATGATGGGCTCTAGGGCTTTGTTATGTCTTCACACACGAACTGGAGAGGAAAAACCCTTGGACGTCTCATATCTCCTGGCCCTTTGGCTGTTGTTTTAAGAAACACCTAGGGCTAGATCCACAAAGAATGGATTCCACGGAGCAAGTTGCACCCTTACTTAAAATTTATTATGAATTGAAAATGGGGGACCCTGATGTAAACAAGACGAAAGTCTTTCTCTGGTCTGCATCCCCTTAACACTTTGATCGCCGGGGTTAAATTCATAATTTACCATCCCTCGCCAGCCCTATTTAACATGGAGAAGTTCCCCTTCTTTGCAGGGCTATAACTTTTTAAATTTTATTGCTAAATTGACATTACTATGGCCCATTCACGTCTTATATCTATTGTTCAGGGTGTAGCAACGTTATACTTTTTCATTCACATATTCATACAAAAATACGGTCTAAAGTATAAGTATGTTTTTATCGTTTTCTGCAGCTTTCTCCAGAACTTGATTTATAGCCCTAAATGCATTATATTGATGATCAAATACAGTTTGGTAGGAATCTGTGCGAGATAAAAAATTTCAAATGGACGTACTTCTAGAAGTTACTACGTATGATATGATGATGACCGGATGGGGGGGGGGTCGTTTATAATTCCGTGGGCAACGTTATATCATTCATCTAGTGTGGGTGATATGATCATTAGAGCAGTTAGTATAGAAGACATTACAAAATAATGCTGAAACTCACCGTAGCTTCCTCTCGCCGTTGGGAGATGAGCGTGGAACAGAATTTTTTCTATTATGGGATGTCGAAATATCCGATCCATTTCCAGGTTGTATAATAGTATATACGTCCAAATCATGTTGTTTATCAAGTTATTGGTAACGGATCACTATCCGTCGTGATCAACTCGAGTCCTGGGACTATTACCGAGTGATCGGACCAAATTGAAATGAGCACCAGCTTCCACTTCCTGTTTCTTCCCTGGGCGATCCGCCGATCGGCCACCAGATGGCGCTCTTGAACCGTTAGAGAGCTGATCGGGGCTCACCAGTACATCTCATGTCTCCGGGGGAGAAATATGATTTCGATCACAGATTTTTGAAATATTGATATCAAAGACGCTGTCCAGCGTCTTCGGCAGAATAAGCATGGCGGGGAATGACGTGTTCCAGCGTCAACGGCGATTAAAGTGTTAATAATTGTGTGTATTGAGCCGTACTGTATTGTACCCATTCTGCAATCTGTTAATAAAATTGTCATTCAATCAATCAATCTGCACGGTGATTGATTGAATGAACATTTTATTAACAGATTGCAGAATGGGTACAATACAGTACGGCAGTACGGCTCAATACACAGTTAGTTAGAGACCATTGACCGGAGGTAGGCGGGAGCTTTTCCCGTCGCCGCACGACATGCCAGGTCGAGGGCCTTAAAGCGGATTCGAGCGGCCATGGGGAGCCAGTGCAGGTCCCTGAGAATAATAATATAATAATGCAGGACCTCTTTAGGGGGGTCTTTATTCGGCATGCAACGAACTGGACATGCAATTGGAGCGGCACACACACCGGGATACACACACACATGCATTGTCTTTCCTCAGTCGCCGATGCGATTGAGTCTCTGCGCTTGACCCATCCCGTCGTCCTTCCCCCCATGGGCAGCCGGGAGCAGATAGGGCGTCAACGTGAGCCGCACCCCGGGGACCAATCCAAGTGCTCCTGTCCGTCTTCGTCAAGGACACCACAGCGTTAGCGATCTGTTGTTGTGCATGTTTTTCCATTGGGTTTATCTTATCGGGGGGGGAAACCCTTGCGAGCACGGGGAGAACATGCAAACTCCACACAGAAAGGCCTGGGAGATACCCCACCTGGGTACCTGGCATCATGGAAACCTGGTCCGCAAGCGGGAATCGAACCATGGACCTTCTTGCTGTGAGGCGACAGTGTTAACCACTACACCACCGTGCCGAGAAGTGGGGTGACATGGGCTGACTTCGGTAGGTTTGAGATCAGGCGGGCCGCTGCGTTCTGACACCCACCCACAGTCACGTAGAAAGACCATGTGCATACTGTATGCCAGGACCCTGTTTGTGAATTAGATAGATCTATCTATCTATCTGTCTGTCTGTCTGTCTGTCTGTCTGTCTGTCTGTCTGTCTGTCTGTCTGTCTGTCTGTCTGTCTGTCTGTCTGTCTGTCTCTCTGTCTGTCTGTCTGTCTGTCTGTCTGTCTGTCTGTCTGTCTGTCTGTCTGTCTGTCTGTCTGTCTGTCTGTCTGTCTGTCTGTCTGTCTGTCTGTCTGTCTGTCTGTCTGTCTATCTATCTATCTATCTATCTATCTATCTATCTATCTATCTATCTATCTATCTATCTATCTATCTATCTATCTATCTATCTATCTATCTATCTATCTATATATATATATATCTATACGGCGTGGATGAGTCACAATTTCCTACAACTAAACAGCGCCAAAACATAAGCCATTTTAATCGGCACCCTACACCAAATCAAATCATCCCCAATAACCAGCATCACCTTTTCCAGCCAGAACCTCCCCCTCTCACCTGTAATAACTAACCTGGGCATAAAAATGGACCCCTACCTGACCTTTGATTCCCATATTAAGCACAATGTGCAAAACCTCATTCTTCCACCTTAGAAACATAGCAAGACTCCGTCCCACACTCAACCTGCCAGATACGGAAAAGCTCATTCACGCCTTTGTCTCCTCAAGGCTTGACTACTGCAACGCACTGCTCATCGGGATCCCTAGCAAGAGCATCCAGAATCTCCAACACATTCAGAACTGTGCTGCTAGGATCCTGATGAGAGTGCGGAAATATGATCACATCACACTAGGGGTGTAACGATGCATCGATTAATCGAAATGCATCGATTATAATGTGTTCGATTCGATGCATCAATTTGAATATGTTAGAATCAATTATAATCGCTTATAATCTAAATACAAAAAATAAATAAAAAATTATATTTTCTTTTGTTTGTATTTTTTTTATTGACCTATAGTCCATTCATGCTGAGTGAATCAGTTCCCCCAGCCACATTTGTGTATTCAAATTTTTGGGGGGAATTAACTGATTATTCGAAAATTAGTCTAATCGAATCGAATCGTGGTCAAATTAAGAGATTTCATGATGCATTGAATCGTTGCCTGAAGAATCGTAATCGAATCGAATCGTTGTGAGGTCGAATCGTTACACCCCTACATCACACCCATACTCCATTCCCTACACTGGCTCCCTGTCTCCTCCAAGATTGAATACAAGGTCTCCCTCCTCACCCATCAGTGCATCCACAGCAACACCCCCTCCTATCTAAAGGAGCTCATCGCTCGCCCGATCTCCACCCGCTCCGTCCGCTCTGGACACTCAAACACACTCCAACCCATACACAGGACACACCTCAGACCATGTTTGAAGGCAAACAAAAGCAAATCCCCCACAGATAGCTGTCTGTGTCTGTGTACTCTGCTCTGGTCCAATCACATTCAGCGTCCTGTCAGCGTTTTCCCCCCCACCCACAGTCTGCGAATCAGATGCAGAGTAGGGCGGGTCTTCACGGAATGCGTGTCGTCTCTTTCAGCCCGAGTCAGATCAGAGAGTTGACAGCGCATCTACAGTAGCCTCGTTCCCAGTTTTATCTCTGTGAGATAAATGTAGCTAGTAGCCTAGTTTAGCCAGCAGAAAAGCCAGTAAAAGAAAAGTCGACTGCAATTCAAAGGTGAATGGACTGAAAAATATGCGTTCATCCTGAGTCCCAGCACCAAACCAATGTGACTAATATGCCAAGAAATGGTAGCTCTTGTGAAGAGTGGCAATTTGAAACGCCACTACGAAACAAAACTTTTATTTTATTTTGATGCAACCTTTCCTCAAAATTCAGTGCTAAGAACCACAAAAATAAATGGAATGAAATCATCATATCAAGCTGCAAGCAGAATTATTGTTAAATCTATGTCACAACGAAAAAAAGCAACCAAGTCCTCACTCAGTGGCATGGGTGTTGGCTAAACACAAGAAGCAATTCTCTCTTTCTGATGCATACATAATAAAATAATGTATGAGTGAAGTGATGGCGACCATGTTTGAAGGCAAACAAAAGCAAATCCCCCTCAGATAGCACAGCAACCAGAATAACTGAAATACTGGCTGGTGATTTGATTACACAGCTTTGTGATAGAATAAAAAAATGCACAGTGCATTTCCATAGCTGTATGTGGATGAGTCCACTGACACCACTGAGAAGCCTATGCTCTGAAGAACCGTTCATGTTCTGAAGAACTGTTCATGTTCTGAAATGTTATTGCTAAAGATTGAGAAGATTGGATCAGTTGTAAATTTTTTTGGAATATTGAAACCCCTTTTTTGTGGAATATTTTATGCGGCCCAGCCTCACCCAGACTCTACCTCCAGCGGCCCCAGATAAATTGAGTTTGAGACCCCTGATCTAGGGGGTCTGTGGGGATTCCTATTGACACTAACAGTACTACCTGTAGCCTGTAGGAGAGGCTGGATATGGTACTTGATGCACAGTGAGGCCTCCTCTGCTCCTCTTCCCCCTCAGTACCAATTAAACCTGTTTTTCTGCAGCAGATCTTGGGCTGATGAAGACAGCCACCAAGATCTCTTGAAGTACAGTCACACAGGACTTGGGAAGATGGCAGATGGTTTGCGCTTCGTGTGCAGATGGAGAAAGCAACAAAGAACAAAATAAACAAACGTGAAAATCGCCTGTTTCCCGTGAACCGCACCTATGGTATTTCCTACCCAATTTGTGCCTTGCCGTTTCCAAAAATCTTTCGAACTTTTACTTAGAGAAAATAAACTCAACTAAATACTGTCAAGCTTTCGGCTGGGATAACATACTATTGGAAGTTTCTTTGGCAAGGATTTTGGTGCAGCTAGTCTGGAGAAGTATGGAAACAACTGAAGAGAGCCGTGGGCCTGCTTGATCTCATGGCTTAGGCCTCCTCTCCCGGTCCCCCCTGTCCTCTCTGCGTGTGGAATGAGCTCTATACCCTGGCTCTCCACCAGGGCTCAGATAAGATAAGATGATCCTTTATTAATCCCATTGGGGAAATTCTGGTGTCAAAGCAGAGCTTTACAGTCCTATACAGTCCAGTATCTATATACACTATAGAGATACATTATCAAATATAAATACAAATACAATATAAAAAGTACAAAATGCAAGATAGTCCAGTGAGTGCACGTGGATATGAGTCTCTATTTCTCACGCCCCGAGTTCTGACAAAGATAGTTCTCCTGGCAGCAGAGACGGCCGTCCGAGCTCTTTGTTGTAGAGCCTGACCGGCCCACGCGGTTTGTGGTGTGTCGGGGGCTGAACGTGCTCTTCACGCTCTTCACGGCTGCGAGTCCAGGCGAGTCCAGGCGTCGAGGACGACGTCTAATGGTCAAAACGTTCACCCAGCGGCTTCACATGTATCAAACGGGGCGGAGAGGAGCCTTTTTTCTTTCTCTCTTTTTTATGGAGTGTGAGAAGAAAAGCCCTCTTTTTGTGATTCAGATGAGAGTGGACAGGATACTGGATGAGAACCAGGGGCTGTAGCAGAGCTGTGGCTTAGTGTCTGGGTTCAGAGCATACTGTACTAAAGAGATCTCACTCACACGCACACACGCACGCACACGCACGCACGCACGCACGCACGCACGCGCGCACGCACGCACACACACACACACACACACACACAGCAGAGACACTTCCTCAGGCTCGGAGGGCCTCTTAGCTGGGCGGTCTATCTTCAAGTGGTCTTTGTTCCATCCTGTCATGCTGTGAAAGAGCGCACGCGGCCCTCCGTCAACTCGGGGGAACAGGGAGAGATAATAAAAAAAAACACTTAAGAGAAATGTTCCTTCACAAGACTTAAAGTGCATTTACAGTACATCACACG
Source organism: Notolepis coatsorum (assembly GCF_963971535.1). Taxonomy (NCBI): domain Eukaryota; kingdom Metazoa; phylum Chordata; class Actinopteri; order Aulopiformes; family Paralepididae; genus Notolepis; species Notolepis coatsorum. The sequence continues at coordinate 26,450,706 of NC_140168.1, read as the reverse complement.
CAGTAATGTAATTGCGGATAATTCCTCAGTCACTCGAGTTGTGATGACTCAGAAATCCGTGTATAGATCAGATGCATAAATGGAATATTTTAGAGTTATGCTGTGGAAGCTGCCCAGACCCTGAGAAACCAACAGTAATTGGAATATGGTTAATTTTACACCAAGGTATAAATAACAGAGGTATGTTTTTCCCATAATCGATGTAAGATCGTGGGATAATGGTTGCGCATGCCAATGGAATATCTGCACGTTGTGAATACCTATTACACGATACTGGTGTACATGAAAAACGCACCCGACCATCTGCTTTTGGACAATTAGTTTTAATACCTTTCTATCTACGTACATTAGCGTGTTATATATTCAGCGGACTCCAATTAAGTCGCCTTTCATTTGAACCACCGGAATTATGACTGATAATGGTCCTTTGTCCCAGGGATAATTATGCCAACATCATGGGGTATTATGTAGAACAGTGGGTGGCAAACCCCACCGGAGAGCTGTTCTCTTCCTCCACACTGTGAAGTAGGCTGTTCTCTTCCTCCAACACTGTGAAGTAGGCTTCTCTCTCTCTCTCTCTCTCTCTCTCTCTCTCTCTCCTCTCTCTCTCTCTCTCTCTCTCTCTCTCTCTCTCTCTCTCTCTCTCTCTCTCTCCTCTCTCTCTCTCTCTCTCTCTCTCTCTCTCTCTCCTCTCTCTCTCTCTCTCTCTCTCTCTCTCTCTCCTCTCGCTCTCTCTCTCTCTCTCTCTCTCTCTCTCTCTCTCTCTCTCTCTCTCCCTCTCTCTCTCTCTCTCTCTCTCTCTCTCTCTCTCTCTCTCTCTCTCTCTCTCTCTCTCTCTCTCTCTCTCTCTCTCTCTCTCTCTCTCTCTCTCTCTCTCTCTCTCTCTCTCTCTCTCTCTCTCTCTCTCTCTCTCTCTCTCTCTCTCTCTCTCTCTCTCTCTCTCTCTCTCTCTCTCTCTCTCTCTCTCTCTGTCTCACTGTCTCGCTCTGCAGTGGGGGGGGGGCTGAAAGGCACTGTAGCATTAAGGCCCTGTAAGGAAAGGGTGTTACAGTTAAATCCAGACAAAAAGAACCCTGTGTGTCGGGGGCCGCTGTTAAAGACCAGCCCTGCAGTCTCACTCCGAACACAGTTAAATTACAACGTCTCTACAAAAAGGCACAACAGGCTTTTATTGCCGGCTTGGTTACCCCCCTCCACGGTGGAGCGGCACAGTGGAGCGAGAGAGCCGATCTCGGAGATGTGGCGTCGCTCTGCAGAATCAGGGGGTGGAATTACAGCGCACAGTCGGGAGCTGCCACTCACACGAGGCCAGGTTCACTCACAGAGAGAGCGTTACGCTTTTCCTCATTTCCAAGAGAGCCCTATGTTTTTTCCGCACTTGGCACACGACACTCAGCCTGTCAGAGGAGCCGCGCGATCCCGGAGTTTCACTTTCATGTGAGGCGCGCCAGGGCGATTTCACTCTGCGGCTTTTAACTCCTGTGTCCCGACGTCTTTCTCTCGTCAAACCGCTGTTTCCGTGCGAACGCTTTCCCTGTCAATCAAACCGACTTTTCCGTGTGTTCTCTACATGTGCACAGATTAGCGTGTTGCTGTGAGGATGTGTTGGATTCTATGTCCATAGTGTGTGTGTGTGTGTGTGTGTGTGTGTGTGTGTGTGTGTGTGTGTGTGTGTGTGTGTGTGTGTGTGTGTGTGTGTGTGTGTGTGTGTGTGTGTGTGTGTGTGTGTGTAAGTAGGCCTAATCTGTCACTTCTACAAGATTAGCACTGGATCTGATTCCATGTGGTGCATGTCGACATCCCAGCTGACAGAGCCTACTGAGCTCCTTCCTGATCCCCCGTGCTCCGTTCCAGCCGCAACTCCTTCCATTTTACCAAATGACGTGAATCAACCCTAACTTGGCACAACAGAATCAACTAAACTCTCCCCTCTCTCTGAGTCACTTTCTCAGCTGCAGCTAGCTATCCAGTAATTCACGTTGAGCCCCACCCGGCCCGTATTCCGATAAATGGGAATTACCGACGTATTTTCTGCTATGCACTCACGACTGCAGCACCCAAGCTCAACACTGTTTGACGAACATTGTTCCTTAGCTGAAGGAGTCGTACCCTTCCCGCTGACCTGTTGTACAGAACGTGTAAGTCACTTTGGATAAAGGCGTCAGCTAAATGACTACATGTAAATGTAACACCACCGATATTAAGTCAGTCAGTATTAGTGAACATGAGCTACTCTCTCCTTTTTTTTTTTTTTATCCACTTTTTCTCCCATTTTCTATATTTTCTCCCATCCCAATTTCGTATCATCCAATTCAACCCTCCCCTGTCACGAACGCTGTTTCTTGCCTCCCACAAGCCGGCTGCAATGTGGACTAAGTCATACATAGCACAAGTCCCCTCCGGTACTTGAGGTAACAGCAGTGACAGTCGCATCTTTTCACCTGCGCAGCTCGATCTCTCAGTGGCGAGGAGTAACGCGTGGAAGGCTCACGCTGCCCCCGACACTTCCTGATTCTACTGCGCAGGCGCACCAACCGACCTGTAGAAGTCGCTGTCCACAACGCCCGATCCCCACCCATCAGTTTCCCACCCCCTAATACGGCCAATGTGTATTAGTATGAACGACCAGCTAAACTGAAAGCAATGTGGAGCGCTGGGCTCGAACAGGCAAGCCCAGCGTCTCCGTCATTCGTGGTGAGCGCCTTGCCCACTACGCCACGTAGCCGCCATATGAGCTACTCTCTCCTATCATCGTTGTGATTCGTTATTGTAGTGTTCTCAGTTCTGAAACAGGAAATGTAAATGTATAACCTGAACATTCCCCTGGGTGTTCTCAGTGTCATCTATACCATCTTTCCCAATTCATCGTCCGTGGAGCATCTCCACACTTTATATACCCAATGACATTACAAGGTGGAACTTTGTACTAGCATGCTAGTATTGGCACAATGCGGGAAAGAGTCGTGTTCACTAATATTTCTGGACCGTCTTAGACCACAGGAATAACGTAATGGCGGTAGTTCCCATTTAAAATCACAACATTGTTGCTTAATTACTGCTCACTTTCACTTAAAGATAATTACCGCTCGATGCGGGGGTTCAAGTGCATGATACGGGTTTCTGGCGGTCCCAATCAATATTTGTGAACAAGAGCGACTCCCTTTGCATAGCCAGACTCTGTAGAGAGAAACACCTTTAATCTGTGATGTCGTTAAGATGTACACAGCTTAGAGCTGCTCCGTCAACAATAATTAGGGCTGACTTTGTGGACTCCTCGTTTTGAGCTTTCACACATAATTGCTCAACTTTTATAGTAGAGCTATTATACAGTATGTGTCAACATCCTCCCGCATATGCAGAGAACATCATATAATTTCCATCTTTTCTGATTCTCAAATTAACTGAAGGAATTAGACACACCACAATATTTACATACATTTACATTTAGTCATTTAGCTGACGCTTTTATCCAAAGCGACTTACAAATTGTGAACAACAACTCTGGCAGCTAAGGGTACGTGGCGCATTGTTTGTCAAACAGTGTAGAACCTGAGTGTTACACTCCGAGTGCCTAGTAGTATAGACCTATTAGCATGAGTAGTAGTAGTACATAATAGTAATAAGACAATAAGACAGTAGGTTATTATTATTATTATTTTTATTATTTCAGATTATTGATTGAAAAAGTGTGTTTTTAGTTGACAATTGGGCAGGTTTTTAGCTGTCCTGGCTGTGGTGGGAAGTTCGTTCCACCATTGTGGAGCAAGGACATATAATAGCCTGCTTCGCTTTGATGACTTCCCAGGAGCCCGAATAGGAGTTGGCCTCTGGGGGCCAGAAGATGTAGTGCGCAGGGGTCTCTGTTCTTGTTGTGTGTGTACATAACGGTTGCATCAGAGTTTCTTTTCTATATCTATATATAAAGATGGAAAACATACACTGTACCATAATAGTCTATATCTATATCTGTATGGAAACATACACCGTACCATAGTCTACATCCAGAAATGTATCAATGTATGCTGTAACGGTGTGGTACAGAGTTCACAGGCATGATAGAGTTGTATCCTTCCTGATGACCTGTCGTACAGAACTTGTAAGTCGCTTTGGATAAAAGCGTCAGCTAAATGACTAAATGTAAATGTAAATGTCATAATAAACAGAGTTATACTATCTGTTTAGCTTTGGCTCTTGGTTGGTTGGCTGGTGCTGGACATGTGATGTATTGAGCTTCATCATCGCAGAACTCTCTAATCTTGTGGAAGAGGTAGTTTTGTCTGGCAAGGTCGAGTCCAGGTGGTGGCAGAATAGGAAGTCCATCTATGGGCGGCAGCACATGGATGTCACGGATCAGCTGGAATTTGATTTCCTCGCCATCAATAGACATCTTTACCACAACCACACCAGGTTCCTTGGAATCAAAGCTGCAATAATAAAGTGAATAGTTAGTACAGGGCACATACCAATGTGGGAGGAGACAGCCGGCTGAAACCACATCCTCATTCTGCTCGTGCTTAGGATGTATGATTGTGGTCCTATAATTTCACATTCTCAACTGTGAAGTAGCCAGTTAAGTCCCCATGAAAAAATAATAAAGTGAGTAAGTTGTATGGTGCTATGTAGAGTAGTATGGTAGAGTAGCCCTGCTATATGATGTAATGAGTTGTATGGTGAATAGTTAGTACAGGGCACATAACAATATCAATGCATTTGTATCATTTGCCAATGACTCTTTATTGCACTAAAGTGTGAATAATTAATTACAGTAAATACACAACACACAGTGACCACACCCACCTAAAGTGCTGAGTTCATAACACTGAGTTCCTAACACTGTGGTGTAGCTGTGAGTTCATAACACTGTGGTGTAGCTGTGCGTTCATAACACTGTGGTGTAGCTGTGAGTTCATAACACTGTGGTGTAACTGTGAGTTCATAACACTGTGGTGTAGCTGTGAGTTCATAACACTGTGGTGTAACTGTGAGTTCATAACACTGTGGTGTAGCTGTGAGTTCAGCAACACTATAATGACCTTATTAAAGCCATGTTGCATATCTATGGATCGGGCCAAATCTACTCTTTCCAATGGTAGAGTTCAATCTGGATTTAGTATCACAAGAAGCGTGAATAAAATCGACTGTAAATAATAAAGTTATGGACAGTGCTCCGCCATCGTGGATCAGTTTTGCAATGCAGATTGTTGCTAAACTGTCACAGAAAGTAGACACACTAACTGCACTCCAATCTATGCCAGTAACGTTCAGTTTTGTGATAGATAATCCAGAGAAATAAGATAATAAAAAAAACGAAATGGCGTCGCATAACTTTATAGCGTCGATAATTGCCTGTAACCTAAATACATTTTCAGTTGAGAGCACATCACTGATACAGACAGTAACACTATAAATGACCTTATTATAGCCATGTTGCATATCATGTAGGCGTTATTTATGAACGTGATTCATTCATTCATTGACTCATACAGTGATAACAATAACTGTCTTACCTGGGTATGAAGAGAAAGGTTGGACGGCATATTTTCACGCCATTTATGGAGTGTTGCGTCCAGGAGCGTTGTCTCTTCTTTGGTCAAATGTTTGTTCACAGATTTCATTTCTGCGAATCTCCCTACAGCGTAAAGCTGGCCCATTATAAACATTTCTTTGCCGTCCTCTCCATTATTTTGATTTCTCAAACATAGGAGCGTAGACATAAACAAGTGACGTCACCACCACCGACACCAAAAGCCACTGTTTTATTTTTTACGCAGCGCGATGCATACAGTTGGGCTTAGTTACAATAATTATGACATTTACAAGTTGTATTACGTTTTGCAAATTAGGAAACAGATAGAGCACATTGCATATCACTCAAAAATGTTTTTTTTTCTATTTGACCTATTTCTGAATTGCGCAACATTTACGTCGATTTTGACATTTCTCCCCTCGCGCCCTATGGCGGGTTTGGCCACATCGGGTCACAGTTATAGACCATTGACCGAAGGTAGGAGGGAGCCATTCCACTCACTGCACGGTATCCCAGGTCAAGAACCTTGAAGCAGATTAAATGGGGAGTCAGTGCAGCTCTCTGAAAAGAGGGGAGCTGACTTTGGTAGGTTGGAGATCCGGCTGCTGTGGTCTGTATGATTTGCTCAGGAGTAAACTGCAGGTTCTGTTTTTTGAGGCAGTGTGAGCAGAACCGCCTTGGCCAGTCCTTCATACCAGCGGCCATCAGGCTCCACAACAGTGGGCAGGGACTGCTGCCAGACATCCAACTTCAACTACTAGGAACCTAAAAAGGACAATAACACTATTTTTTTTTGTATCCACTTTTTCTCCCATTTTCTATATTTTCTCCCATCCCAATTTCGTATCATCCAATTCAACCCTCCCCTGTCACGAACGCTGTTTCTTGCCTCCCACAAGCCGGCTGCAATGTGGACTAAGTCATACATAGCACAAGTCCCCTCCGGTACTTGAGGTAACAGCAGTCGCATCTTTTCACCTGCGCAGCTCGATCTCTCAGTGGCGAGGAGTAACGCGTGGGAGGCTCACGCTGCCCCGACACTTCCTGATTCTACTGCGCAGGCGCACCAACCGACCTGTAGGAGTCGCTGTCCACAACGCCGGATCCCCACCCATCAGTTTCCAACCCCCTAATACGGCCAATGTGTATTAGTATGAACGACCAGCTAAACTGAAAGCAATGTGGAGCGCTGGGCTCGAACAGGCAAGCCCAGCGTCTCCGTCATTCGTGGCGAGCGCCTTGCCCACTACGCCACGTAGCCGCCCTGACAATAACACTACCTTATGCATACTGCACCTTATGTGAATACTGTATATTTCAGTTAGATAGTTAGTAAATTATATTGATTTGTTATATTGTTTACACTGCTTGTTTTTACCTCCCCTCCCCCTCCCCATGCTGCTATGATTATCTTAGAAGTTCAGCCGGTTGTCAAGGACCACACCCAGTTTATTGGCGGTCGGCGACGGAGCCACAGCTCCGTTATCCACTGGGATTGAAAGATCGGTCAGGGTTCAGCTGTAAACTGAAGTAGCTCTGTTTTGCTCAGGTTTAGTTTGAAGTGGTTGGTCATCATCCAGGCGGAAATGTCGGACAGGCAGGCAGAGATCCGTCCGGAGACTTGGGTATCTGAGGGAGGAAAAGAGAGGAAGAGTTGGGTGTCATCGACATAGCAGTAGTATGAGAAGGCATGAGAAGTGATAATGTTACCCATAGATTTGGTGTAGAAAGAGAAGAGGAGTCCAAGGACCGAGCCCTGGGGGACACCCGTCTGTCGAGGTAGGATATAGCTATGCCAGCACAGAACCTGTAATTCCCATTCCTGCAAGGCTGCTGTCAGGAGAATCAGGACATATGAGAGGCATTTCTGACTGATTTGGGTGTAGGAGGTTGTTCTGTAATAGATAATCAGTGAGTTGGTTTACAGAGGAAAGAGATAAGGGAGACTCTTGCTTGTTTTAGAGAGGTGGGAGTTGAGAGAAGCATCTATGGATGTTCTGAACCATTTTCTCAAAGAAGGTGGCAAAGTATTCCCCAGAGAGGGTGGAGGGGGGAGGAGGAGTGAGGCCTCAGTAGTAATGTTTTTTGAGAATGTTGACAAGAGCTCCTGATTGCAGTGATGTCACCGGTGAGGCAGGTCTTCAAGTTCAAGTTTCTTTATTAGTTGTCATACAGAAGTACAGAATACTTTTATACAAAATGCTTCTTTCTGTTACGCTCCAGAGACTGTGCTAGGCAAAAATAGATAAGTATAAAATAAGTATAGCAAGTATAAAATAGAAGTCAAGTAGTCTTGTTGCACTTCCTCTCTGCCGCTCTCAGGCTCGTTCTTCTCTAACTGCATCCATCAGCCATGGTCTGGGTGTGGAGTGGCTGACAGGCTTCTTGGTGCAAAGCTTGTCAAAAGAGGTTGAGAGGGCTGCTGAAAGGAGGGTGCATGTTGCCATATCTGAAGGAAGAGCAGGGAACGTCTCACTCAAAGGTAGAACTGATGCATGACGTCAGAGGAGAGGGTGGAGGGGGACAGGGAGCATAGGTTGCATCCGATTGAGACAGTTGGAGTTGGAGTGGGTGGTTTGGGGTTTAGCATAAGAGTTAGTGAAAAGATAATAATAATAAATAATAATGCAGGACCTGTTCAGAGGTCTTTAATTGGCATGCAATTATCCTCAATGTTAGCGGTTAGCACACACGGTTAGCACACACACACACACACCGGAACACACACGCATGCATTGTCTTTTGTAGGATCGCCGATGCGATTCGTCTCTGCGCTTAACCCATCCCGTCGTCCTTCCCCCCAAGGGCAGCCGGGAGCAGACAGGGTGTCGGCGAGGGCCGCGCCAGGGGACCAATCCAAGTGCTCCTGCCCGTCTTTGTCAAGGACGCCACAGCGTTAGCGATCTGTTGTTGTGCATGTTTTTCCATTGGGTTTATCTTATCGGGGGGGGGGGGGGGGGGGGGGGGGACCCTTGTGAGCACGGGGAGATCATGCAAACTCCACACAGAAAGGCCTGGGAGATACCCCACCTGGGTACCTGGCAACGCGGAAAACCTGGTCCCCAAGCGGAAATCAAACCCTGGACCTTCTTGCTGTGAGGCGACAGTGTTAACCACTACACCACTGTGCCGCTGCTGAGTTAGTGAAAAGATACAAAGAAGTGTCTGATAAATGGGGGGGGGGGGGAGTTACCATGGCATTAATTATGCTGTAGTCACTGGATAATTATGTGGTCTAGGAAGCAAGGCTTTGTGGGTGGGAGGCATGGCAGTGGGAGTCAGGTCGAAGGGTTGTAGGAGATAGACCACTGGGGCAGACTGGGTCATGCAGGTTAAAGTCACCTATTGGCACCAGGGGGCGCCGTCTTCCGTGAAGGAGTTTAAGATCATGAGAAAGTGTTTGAGGAGACCTGGATAGGGCGATAGAAAATAACAATGGTGAGATTGAATGGACTAGAAACGGATACCACATGATATTTGAGAGAGGAGAGGGTGAGATCAGGTAGTGATATTATGCTTGTAGTCCAGGAGGGAGAGGTCAGAAGGCCAGTGCCTCCACCACTGCTTCGAGGGTCTGGTTGTGTGAGAGAAGGTGTATGCTGTAGATAAGGCTGCCGGCGTGCTGGAGTTATTTGCTGTGATCCAGGTATTCGTGAACCCCCGGAGTTGGAGGTCTTTGCTGTTCTAGGCTAATTGCCTAGGTCATTCCTTTGTGCCAGTAGCCCTCAAGCTCCACAACCTAACTGCTGGTGAATTGGAGCACGGTTAGAACTGAAGCCTGCATGGACTGCGTGCACTTTGCACAATAACTCACACATTCATTCATTCATATATTCACATATTTGAATCATATTCATACATTTATACATTGATGTGTTTGATCTGTTTATTTATTTACCAGGGTAGACTAAGACTTAGTAAGGCATATTTTATTGTACACTGTAAAATGTTAGCTATATACTGTATAGAAGACTTAGGATAGAGTATGTGGGCTGTACATACTGTATGTATGCATCGTGACATTATTACATTACATTACATATAAATACAGTAATCTACAGTAGGGTATGGGCGGGGAGTTGCCTACTTCGCATAACGTTAATAAACTATTGATATGGACTGACGTGCTTAAATTGCGGCTACCTGTTGTGCTACATGGACCCTAATACCAGAGCCATCCTGTTTCACCAAAATACTTACTCAAGAAAACTACCGTTTAATGAGTGGAGAGAGAGAGCTGTTACAGTGCAAACAGAGTGGATGTAATGTGACGTTAATCATTACAAATGGTAACTGTGCCTTTTGTGATTGACAATAGGTATTAAGTATTGGGTGTAACGTTATTGCAATCGGGAACGGGAAATATTGCAAATATTTGGTTGCATCGGAAATAGGAGCTCCCGCAACGCGCTCACTGCCCTTCATTTCAGCCAACTTTTCTTTTTCCAATTTTTTTTTTTAATATTTTGAATGACAGCCTGCAGTTCGCTAGCTTTGTGTGTTACATTTGTAAATGTGAAAAAGCCTAAACATAGCCTTCTACCGCTACATCCCGTAGAGTGAAATCTCTACCTTGGCACGGATTTCTACCGCTGTACCGGTTTAACCACCCCTCGTCTACAGTTTCAATGCCCTTTAGTGCAGAAGGATGAATGGTGCTGTTTTCTGCCATTTTGGTAATTCTTCCACTGGGTGTTGTTTGTACCATCGACCACCAGGTGGCATCTCTTTACTCTGTGAGTGGCGCTGACAGCCGACTGAAGGCAGCGTAATGAAATAATGTCAGTGTGTATAATACAATGTCTATAATTGCAGTTGACAGCTGTCTTAAATGTGTGTACATGTGGATTGTGCCGCTAATCCAGTGCTTCTCAAACTTTTTCTGTCAGGCCCCCCTTTGGCGGACCAAAATATTTTGGGCCCCCCCCCCCCTCGCCCCAACAAAATAGTCATGAAATGGGCCATGTTTAAATTTATTGAAATAACACCAATACCGTGACCTTTCAAATTGACAACACCTTCCCTCGCGAGAGCCACCTTGCATCGCTGTGAAACAGCACTGCAGAATGGTCAGCTCCCATCTCCTCACACAGCGCAGAGGACAGGCGCGCTTTCAGGGGTCGGGTTTTGATGAAATTTACCACGTTTATAACTTCTGTCAAAACCTCATTCAGCTCAGGGCTAAGCTGTCTTGACGCTGGCGCCTCTCTGTGAATTTACAGTGCGTCCATTGCACGTTTGGCGAGACCCCCTTGATGAGCGCCTGTAGCCCCCTCCTTTTCCCTGCCATGGCCTGCGCACCGTCAGAGCAAAAGCCCACACAGTTCTCCCATTTCAGTCCATGTTCTGTCAGGTAACTGTCACAGCTGTCGCTCTGTTTTTGACATATTTGCAAAACAGCAGATCTTCACTCAGTGACTGGGAATTTACAAAGCGAACATAGGAAATAAGCAAACAGTCTTTATTGCTGTCAGTCTTTGACAAGGCAACACGCATGTCATCCTCAAGGCTCAACTTGGCCCTATATTTTGTTTTCAGAGCTGTCATGGATGAAAAGCCAGCTTCACACAGATATGTGGTGCTGAATGGTATCAACACCTTAACTGCTGCATCATGAGATACTTGGTACTCAGCACCACACTCTGAAACTAGCTCTCCAGGTGGTATCAGATGAGATTTCAATGAGTTCTTCCAAGAGTTTGGATGGAGATGTGTCAGGAAGCTTTGTCTCAATGTTGTCTGTAAATTTTTTTTTTATCCAGAGTAACTTGGTGATCCTTGTCTGTGTTTTATTAAATAATGATTTTCAGATTTTGAGAAATGGTCAAACTTATCCAAATATGGTATTTTCATGGAGAACAGTGCAGCTGCAACAGATAGCACTTTAGTGATAATTTTCTGTAATCCAAAAAAAAAATTAAAAAAAATTTATTTATTTATACATTTTTTATCTCAAGGCCCCCCCTGTCATGCCTCTGCGCCCCCCTTGGGGGGCGCGCCCCACACTTTGAGAAACACTGCGCTAATCCACTGTCTCACCTGTTCAATCACCCAGAGATCCTGTGGCGATCAGATCATTATCTTTATTTAAAAAAAAAAAAATCAATTTTATTATTATATTCTTATTATCCTGGTTGTTTGGATCCTTAGTCCTACTTGTACCTCTTCTCTCCTCCCGTTGCTGCTTTGACACCTGTATTTCCCTATGATGAATAAAAGATTATCTTAAATTAGTTATCTTATGGTAACTAGGGTGACCAAAGCGATTTGTGCGGGACAGCCCCGCATTTTAGCCCTATGTCCCGCATGCCGCAACAGAAGAAAAAATTCCCGCATTTCAATAAGTGTCCCGCATTTCAATAAACAATTTTAAATATATGAATATTGTTTTTGTCCTCTCATTAATCCCCAACCATGCACTAATGCACCACAAGTACTGTACGTTACATAGCCTAGTCTAACCAGCACCTGGCGCACCTGGCGCAAGCCGTTTTTGTGTTGTCGCGCGAGCTGTTTGTGTTGTGTTGTCGCAGAAGCTGTTTGTGTTGTCACACAAGCTGTTTGTGTTATCGCATAAGCTGTTTGAACACCTCGGCAACAACTGTATGGGAGCAGTATTGAAGGTGCAATTTATATTGGCCTACAATTTATGTTTTTTTTTTCTAGTGTTACAGCCATTATAGGCTACTAAAAGTGTTTTAAGAGGTTTTTTTTTTTTATCCACTTTTTCTCCCCATTTTCTATTTTTCTCCCATCCCAATTTCGTATTATCCAATTCTTCCCTCCCCTGTATTGAACGTTGCTAGACTATGCCTCCCACTGGTCGGCTGTAGTGAGGACAGAAGCCTTGCATCACGTGTCCCCTCCGGTACACAAGGAGGCAGCCTGTCGCATCTTTTCACCGCAGCAGCTCGAACTCTCAGTAGCGAGGAGTAACATGTGGGAGGCTCACGCTGCCCCCGCTACTTCCTGCCAATTGTGTTAGTATGAACGACTGGCCAGCCGGTAGCAACGTCGAGAGCTGGGCTCGAACCCAGCGTCTCCTGCGTTAGTGGCGAGCACCTTGCCCACTGCGCCAATCAGCCGCCCTAAGATTTGTTTCTTATTGTTCACTGCTGTTTTAATTTGTATGTGTATATTATGTATTTCACTTATGCAGGATAACACTCTTTGTAGGCCTACTCATGCTGCTCATGTTATTATGTATCCTGTATATACCTGTGATATATTTACTGTACATTTCAAATGTTAATTAAAGTTAAAACATTTTTATTCAAGTATTATAATTTAAATAATTGTAAAATGTTGTCAGATTATCATTGAAAGGGCGGCTGGGTGGCACAGCAGTCTAAGTGCTCGTCACCAACGCGTGAGACACCGGTATCGAATCCGGCTGTCAGCGTTGCCTCCGGCTTGGACCGGCCGTCATACTGACTCAATTGGCAGAGTCAGCGGGAGGGGAGTCGATGGGTGGTAATCTGGTTGTTGTAATCTGGTTGTTGTAAACAGCGACTCCTACAGGTCGGTCAGGGCGCCTGCACAGAAAAGACAGGAGATGTCGAGGGTAGTGTGAGCCTCCCACACGTTACACCTCACCAATGAGAGTCCGCGCTGGCAGGTGAAAAGAAGTGGCTGGCTGACTCTGCATGTATCGGAGGGGACATGCGATATATTCTTCAACCCTCCCTACGACCGACCAGTGGGGGGCACATGCGAGCAACGATGAAGACAGGGGAGGGGGGAATTGGCACGACTAAATTGGGATGGGAGAAAAACAGAAAAAAGGAGAAAAGGTGGATCAAAATATTATCATTAAATGAAACATTTTTACTTTGTGGTGTTCTGGACAGGTTTAGAATCAAGGAAGCCAGTGTAGACAAGGTATGCATTTCAGTATCACATTAAGAGACTTAACTATATAGCCATAGGACTCGGGAACCTCTAGGAGTCGGTATCATCGGTAGGTAGTTTAACAGCATGTTGGATTGCATGGTATGGTCTTCTATATAATTAGTTTCAAGTTTCAAGTTTCTTTAATAGTTGTCATACAGAAGTACAGAATACTTTCATACAAAATGCTTCTTACTGTTACGCTCCAGAGACTGTGCTAGACAAGATAGTATCAAATAACATAGTATAGCATGTAATTTAGAAGTAGAAAATGAGGTCACAGTGTTCAGTATAGACATATGTACAATGTTCGATGCAGAATAGACGTAACTGAGTTACCATATAATATACAATACTATGCAGTGTACTAATGTACAGTACTATATAGTGCAAAGCAGAAATGGGATGAGGTACAATTTAGGTACAATTTACAGTAAGGTGTACAAGTTGTAGTGCAATCCTTCATCAATAAATATAAAGTGTGGGGAGTGGGTGCTACAGTGTGTTTGTTTAAAGTGGGTGTGTGCTATAAAGTGTGTGGAGTGGGTGCTACAGTGTGTTTGTTTAAAGTGAGTGTGTGCGTGTGGATGTGTGTGCTATGTGCGTTTGATGGTTGTTGTTGTGTAGTGTTCATTGTTCGTTTAGCAGCCTGATGGCCTGGGGATAGAAGCTTCTTCTGAGTCTATTATGAATTATGAGTATAATAAGCAATTAAGACACAACACTATTGTGTTTTTAATACATTAAATGCTTATATTTTCATCAAAATGATATATATATATATATGTAAATATATATAAAGTATGTAAACATTATTCTTGCATACGTATTCAGTACTGTCCCGCAATTTCAACAAATGTCTCACAAAATCGACATGCTGTCCTGCATTCGGATCATACGGATTTGGTCACCCTAATGTTAACTGGTGTTGTGACATTATAATAAAGGGTTATGGGAGGGAGACAGTAGTTGATGATGATGAGTGTTTTCATGACATCCACCACCTGACCACATGTTAGCTAGGCCTGTGACCTGCTCGCTGGCATTAAAGCCTTTAGACCATTAACTACACATTGCTTTAATTTTCATCCTGGGATCATCTGCATTCCAAAATATTTAATTGACTGGGTTTTTAAGTTGTTCCTCAAAATTGGAATATAATTTCATTAGTATGAAAACCTCGTCAATTTTCTGCCGAACCGCCCTATAAATTAAAGTTAACAAGGGACTGTAACTGAGAGCGTAACCCTTTTAACCTTCTGTGGTGTGGTTGTGAAAGGGTTAACCATTTGTCGTGTGGCAGTGAAAGGGTTAATCTAAAATAGCCCCAGGACTACAATGCAAAGCACCGACAAGTAGTAACGCTGATCTTTGCCGAGACCGAGGGAGTTTTAGTGAAACACTGTGTTCTCTCAACGGGGGGAAGGAAGAATGGCTTGCATGTTCCCTCTGCAGTATGAAGAGGCGCAGTTCTACTCTAACCCCCCCCCCCCCCCCCCCCCCCGCCGGTCACGCAACCTGTCAGAAGCGCGTTACTGTCACCATTTTCCTCTGACACATTTGCCGTACAGTGGCGTGTCGGGGGGAGGCATGCCATATGGCCAAAAGTGCTTCATGGATGGAATGATGAGAGCAGCATAAAAAGAAAGAAGGTGCTCTCAGGCTGATGGTAGATTGGGTGTTTCACAAAATGATTCCCCTTACAAGGTGGTGAAACTGCATCGTTGTCAGTGTTCGGGATGGCACTGAGCGGTGCCATCTGCACGTTGCCTTTTAGATTAGAGAGGCCGTGCAGTTTATCCAGGCTAACACTGACAACATCGAGAAAGGAACTCAGAAGGCCAGAAGGATCATATCATTCATGACGGACCGGTGGCAGAATCGGGACGTCGATGTTCTGCACTCCGGCGTAATGGTGGTGAAGCGGACATTTTTCAGCACAATCACCCCATTCGCTTCCCTCACAAAGACCCTCCGATCGCGGCCTCGTCATGCCCTCATAACTTCCAGATCCGTAATAGAAGCCATTTGGTCTGTAATTGATTGGACAGGTCTGCGTCCCAAATCGTTTTAAATATTTAAATATTTCCTCCTGACTCATAGTGCTTGTATAAACTGTTTGTCTACACCCCACTGTCATCCCCCACTTCCTTCACCCCCACCCCCCCCTTCCTTACAACTCTCCCCCCAACCCGGTGGTGCTCTGTGCTAGTAGAGGAATGAGGCTGGCTGAAGTCAAACATTAATCAGCTTCTGTTTTAGAAGCCAGAGGAAGCTGCTGCACTAAGCTAACCCCCCCCCCCCTCCCCCCTCCCCCCTACCCAACCCTCCCTCTGCCAGCTTAGCCTGGCCTACCTCCGAATGTTAATGTGGCTGTCATTACTCATTTATGAGCCAGCCCCGCTGCCCACTCCCCCCACAGCCTGGCAACCCAGGGCCCAGGGCTTGGCATGGCCCAGTCACACCGCGGGGAGGAGGGGGGGGGGGGGGGGGGGGGGGGGGGGGGGGAGGGCTGCGCCGGGGACGGTGCCCGGGAGAGCGTCTGTGGGCGGGGTAGGCCGCGCCGTGTGCCGCTTAGACACACACCGTCTCGTAAAGAGAGGAAGAAGCTCCGCAATACATCACGCTGACCTCTTTAACTGTCTGCGATCCCCTCCACATGCCCCCCCCCCCCCCCCCCCCCCCTGGCTTCGTCAGAGCGCCAGACACCTGTGAAATACAGCACATGTGCACATCAGAGGACGTTTATGTGCCATTAGGAGATGAGACACTGCCGTCTGAACGGGCAACCGGAGGATCAGCGGTTCTTACGGGACCCAATTCAGGATGTCCATTTTCCGACAGTAAATGTGCAATATTGCTCTTGGACGCGGCATCGCATGAACACATATTATGGCCCCGTACGCACCATCGCAAGACAAACGCTGCCGTGGGAATGTGCAACTGGAGGATCGCGGGGTCTCGCATTCAGCCGACTTCAAGGTATCCCTGTTTTCTGCAGTAAACGGGCAGTACAGTGTGATCGACACAGATTTGGCCTGATGTAAGCAGACATAAATCTAAGCTAAATTGCTCTCCACGGAGAGGAGGCTAAGTGGCTTCGTA
>NC_140168.1:26297573-26433984 GCF_963971535.1 Notolepis coatsorum | reverse complement strand
AGTTTGTCCCCGACGAGGGAAGCAACGCTTTTTGCGATCGGAGGATCGAGAGGAAAAGAGGGGCGTAGAGTTTGAGACAGTTTGCAACAACGTGTGGAGGACTGAAATGACGGGGATATTACACACGGTTTTTTCACCCGCCTTAAAAGGGTACAGAGGGAAAGTGGGTAAAGGTAGTCACCATGGAAACCTGCTTTTTGTTTGAGAAGCTCTAGTAATGAGGCACGTCTGCCCCGTGTTGTATGCACAGATCCAGTAGAGCCAGCAGGCTCGGCAAATAGAGAGCCTTCCACTGGGTGAGAGCTGCTGCAGTGAGCGCCAGCACCCCCCCGGTCCAGCAGGAGGGAGGGAGGGGGCTGTCTGTCCCCCAGCCATGACTTCTAGTAGGGAGCGTGGGCCTATGATCCTGCTGGATGCCAGTGGGGACTGTTCAGTGACCAGGGGAGGGGGTGGGTGGGGGTTGATGCTGCCGTGACAAGATGTAACCCCCTGGGAGACACAGCTGTGTTGCTGACGTAGAGTGGGGTGCGTGGCCGGGGGGGGGGGGGGGGGGGGGGGGGGTCAGAGGCAATCTGCTCCTATATCAGGAAGATGTTTGCCAAAAGTAGTCACTGTACGTACGACCTTAATGTGAGGAGAGGGAGAGAGAGAGAGAGAGAGAGAGAGCCAGGCAATTAGAGCATGTGGGTATATGAGGAATGTTGAAATTGTCATAAATAATGTGAATTGCAAATGTGGGGGGGAAAAAAAGACGCCCTTGCTTTTAAAGTCTCTTCTGTACATGTCCTGTAGCTGTCTGGCCTCCCAGTGTCACCATCGTAAGGACATGTAGCCTGCAAAACCATCTACTTATGGTGATATCAAGAGGTGCTACATATGGTTTGCTTCCTCCAGGACTCCAGTCTTGGACACCCAAAGCATTATGATTATTCCTCAAATTTGAACTATGTTGGCCACACCTGGGGCCTTGGTCACACCTGGAGCGCCTCATCAAAGAGGGGGTGTCCCTGGTGTTGCTCTATTGGCTTGGGATGTTTTTTGTTTTGTTTTTGTTTCCGTGGATTCACAGGTTTGGGACGAATACAAACCTGTGTTTGTAGAAGAGACCAATTTAGTAAAAAAAATCAACCACTTCTTCTGATGATTTTCATCAAATGCACTGCCATGCATTACCCACACTGTACAATTCTGAACTCCCTTAACTTCCCACCTCATTTTATACTCGGCTTAATCACCTGTACATTGTATATTACTATTGCACTTTACTGTTACTTTGGTTGCACTCTGGTTGGATGCCAAACTTCTTTTGGTTGTACTGCACTGTGCGTGTGCTGTATAATGACAATATTCAATCATATGATTGTTGTACAGTGTCCCACCCCACACACCCAACCTCCTCCAATGTACAGATACCGAGATGTCACACCATGTTACCTGTTTATTGCACAATGTTGTTTTTTATTGGATTCTATTATATGTTGTACCCAATGTTCCCCCTAAGGTGCGCCCGTGCGCGCGCGCGCACATGGCAAAACGCTCCTGCGCACATCTGAAATCGGTCTTTTTTTATTCAACAAACATGACCATGTTCACGTCTTAAACTCATACTGAGGCCTTAGTTTTGGTTTTAAATTGCATATCATCATTCATTTATTTATTGTCACAGAGCAGAAGAATTTTGCCAAAACAAACCAATAGTATCCAGCTGCAAAACGGCAGACCAGCCACACTCTCAGACCCAAACGCTTTAACGATTTAATTATACATCAAATGATTTATGTCAAGGATTGCAATGCCTCGCTTGAATGAAGTTAACTTTCCACCTGGATAACGTCAACATTCAGGGTGACTGTAATGTGAGAAATTGGGATACAAAAAAAAATATTTTTTTTTTGATCGGATCGGGAAAGATCGGTATCGGTAGATACTCAAAATCACATGATCGGGATCGGATCGGGAGCAAAAAAATTTGATCGGGACATCCCTAACGGTAACCTGTTGCGTGTGACGTTACCAAGAGAAGCCCCGCTTTCAGTGCTTTGTGGGCAGCGCTACTGCACGCTCACACAGACACACACAACAGATGAGGAAGTGGACAGATCCGACCAGCATTGCTGGCTCCTCACAATGCAAACGCGAAAATGTACATTACAGATGAACTGCAGAGAAAATGTCCAATTTATCATCCCGGTCGAGACTAATTGGAAGCGGAGTGCAACGCGTGCAAAGCTTGACCATATGTTTATGTGTCTAATAAAGGTGCTGGCGATCTCAAAGCTCACATGGACACAGCAAAACATTACAAACAAAGCAGTGCGAGGCGAGAGTTTGATGGCAAAGTTGACCGAATTGATTGAAGAATGCAGCTATACAGAGAGAAAGAAAATAATTGAAAACTCATTTTGATGCCTCAAAATGATGTTTTGGTTTGATAAGATGCTTATGATACAATCATTCTAAGGATTATGTGTGTAATAAATTAGTTTAGTACACTAATTGCAACACATCTGAAACTGCATAGTGCACTTTTAAATTAGTATCTTTGTGAGGTTACTGTTTTATAATTTACATTACATTGAAAAGATGAAGATATATTTTTTAAAGCTGGATTTTCTAATACAGAAGAGGTATTATTTAGAACATTACATCATATTTTTCTTGTTATTTATTTTGTCCAGTAAGACTTGAAAATATATATTATTTTGTCATAGGTTGATTTAGTTATTTTCTTGAGATTTGTCAGATAGATTACTTTAGGCATAATACAGCATGTTGAGTAATATGGTTGTAGAGAGATATTTGGTTATAGAGAGATATTATTTTGTTATATAAAATAATATAAACAATAATTTTATATCCATACAGAGGAGGTATACTTTAAATATATTATAATGATAAGGGATCTTTGAGTAAACTTTGATTAAGTATCTTGAGGCTGAAGGCAGAGTGTCCTCTTTAAAAAAAAATCACAATATGGTCACCCTTGAAGTCGCATTATAATTCACTTAATAAAATAATGACGAGTCAGCCTCCTAAAAAGACAAAAGTTAGTGACGCGACTCACACCGCCGCCGCCAACCCAGCCAAAGTAAGGACTATGCTCTGTATCGTCAATCAATGGTCAAATAAATATTTGATTAAGGAATATAATATGCCATTTTGTATTATTTCTCTGTGTATCAGCAAAATGTATATATTTTTATGTTAGACATTAAGGGAAATTAAGATTCTCAGATTTTTTACAAACCGCCGCTTATCAACTAACCGGTTAATCGGCAGGTGACGTATGTTGCTCAGTAGTTGCTGATGTCTGCTCAGGAGGTTTGAGTGTTTGCTCAGACCAAAAAATAATTAGAGGGAACATTGGTTGTACCACTGTATTGCACATCGTTGCGGGCAAGACCACCCGCATTTCATTGTATACTTGTATGCCGTGACAATTAAAACTCTTGACTTGACTTGACTTGACTTGACTACAGTCCCCCCCCCCCCCCCCCCCCACCTACCCTCCAATGTACAATTTCTACGTCAAATGTATATACTCTCTTTTCTGGACTCTTTTGGTATCACAAACAGTACTATATTTGCAAATCTGGTATGTCATAAATGTATAGATGTAGCAGTACTGTCTATCTGTCTGTCATGATGTATGTCATATATGTTATGATGAATTGAAAAATGGGGGACCCTGATGTAAACAAGACGAAAGTCTTTCTCTGGTCTGCATCTCCTTAACAATTGTATGTATTGAGCTGTACTGTACCCATTCTGCAATCTGTTAATAAAGTTTTCAATCAATTCAATCAATCAATCAATCAATCAATGAATCTAATCTAATCTAATTTAAACATTAAACCAAATAATAACGTTTGATGCCATTCTCTTACTCAAGTCCCTAATCTAGAGTATGTGCCGTGTGTGTCGTTTTTGGGGGACGAGTCTCTGTATGCGATCCGAGTGCGGATCACATGACTCGAGGCCTCCGTCTCTGCGTTGTTGCCGCCGCCTGTTTAGCCGGGTATGCATTGAGACGCGGTCGAGCGGCGTCTTTCTATCAAGAGCGCGTGGCGTGCCAGCCAGGGCCACTTCAGCAGAGAAAGCTGAAGGAAGACACAGAGAAATGTGATTCAGAGAGTTTCCCTGCCATTCAGGAAATACTAAGGTAGTAAGGTAGTGTGGAATGAATAGGCTCGGTTGAATGAGGTCCCTGCACTCGAAGATACACACACAAAAAAACATTCATGCTCATTCATACAGTTTCCATACAACACTTACAAAAGATCTGCAGGGAAAACGACCAGCTAGAATGTTTAACACACCAGTACAATCATAGTTTGTGCAGTTTGTGTGGATACAGGTTCTGGATATGTTGTTGTACATTACTGAATATACCTGCATGTAATCATTCTATATACCTACTTATACCCCTGCATATAACCCATATAACTCTGTAGAATAGCACAATAATGATGTACAGTGCGTCTGGAGCGTAACAGTAAGAAGCATTTTGTATAAAAGTATTCTGTACTTCTGTATGACAACTATTAAAGAAACTTGAAACAGTGCTCAGTGTCCGAAAGTTTTAGGAGCACCAGCACAAAAGTTAGGCGCACCACTTAAATCGACAGTGAGGAGAGAGACAAATGGAGCAGCAATTACTGTAATCTGTCGGATGGATTCTACTAGTTTGGAGAGTGTTGGGCCAGCAAGAGAGCACACAGAAAGGGACAATGGCTTATAGTTATAGCAGACTTAATGATTTTAGAATATTTCAGCGAATGAAGTTAAATGTTTATTATCATCAACTATCCTGTACGTTTGGCTACTTAACCTCTTAACTCATTCACTGCCAACGACGAGTATACTCGTTATTGGGCGCCAATCGTTGAACGCCAACAACGAGTATACTCGTTATTTGATCGTTATTTCTTTTATTCGATATTTCTATTCATTACAGGCACACAGACTCAGGGTTAACATGGGGAATCCTCATGAGAATGTAAAAGTGCAATACCGGCCGCATCACGCTAGACGGCGGTATCGAGCACCCTTTCTACCCTTGTATCTTTCTCTGTGGGATGGCCCCAGGTCTCCGGTTTCATGTTTCCTTGTCGGGGAAGGGCAGCCGTTCTGCCGGTTCCATCGAAGCGCGTCAAATATCTCCGATCCATATCTTGTGGTGGGTTATGTGGTCGACGAAATAGACATTGGATATACCAGATGGCGATCAAAGAATTGGAATAATATTTTTGAAATACATTTTTGCTTGATCCTGCAATGCTTTCATACCAATCGGGCTTGATTGATTGATTGATTGAAAACTTTATTAACAGATTGCAGAATGGGTACAATACAGTACAGCTCAATACACACAATTGTTAAGGGGATGCAGACCAGAGAAAGACTTTCGTCTTGTTTACATCAGGGTCCCCCATTTTCAATTCATCAGGACATATATGACATACATGACATACAGATAGACAGTACTGCTACATCTATACATTTATGACATACCAGATTTGCAAATACAGTACTGTTTGTGATACAAAAAGAGTCAAGAAAAGGGAGTATAATAAAAGCTAGCATATAATGGTAATGTCTGGTTAGGAGCGAGGGAAAATGGATGGATTATCCAATGGGGGGTCCGGAAGGGGGGGGTACGAGCTGGAGCATATGTGTGTAGGTTTTTAGATAACAGGTATTAAGGGTATATCCTATATAAGACAATTAAATAAAATGTGATTTCATTTCATTGGATGTGCACTGACAAATAATGCTTGTATATCTTATCGTGTGTTGTCATGTTTGTTTATGTGTGTGTTTAAAAAATAATTAAAAAAGAAATACAAAAAAAAAGAAAAAAAAAAGAAAAGGGAGTATATACATTTGACGTAGAAACTGTACATTGGAGGAGGTTGGGTGGGGTTGTGTGGGGGGGGTTGGGTACATTGGGATATTGACAACCATACTGGGTAATTTACATTAGAGGTGGTTGGGGGGGGGGGGAGAAACACTGTATAAACAAGCAAAACTGTACATTGGGGGGGGTGGGACACACACTGTACAAACAAGCACAATTGTACATTGGAATATTGACAACCATACTAGGTAAATTACTGTACATTGGAGGGGGTTGGGTTAGGACATTTACAGGGGCCAGTTTCGAATTGCAGTCTCCCGTAGGTGTCCCTTGAGAGTGGTTTTGAAAGTGGGTAGTGATTCACATTCCTTTACAGTTTTGGGTAGGGCGTTCCACATTGATGTGGCATAATTGCGAAACGTGTTTAGTCCCTTGTTTGAGCCGAATCTGGGTTTAACATGATTTGTGGAGCTCCCTCTGGTGTTGTGATCGTGGTATTCACTGACCTTTGGGAAGTATTTTGACATGTACATGGGTACCTTGGTCGTGTAGTGTATCTTGTAGACCAGGCCCGTTGCAAGTTGCTGATAACCGTTTTTAGTGTTCAATGCGAATGCCGTTACTGACAATCAAATAATCAGAAACGACCCCCCCCCCCCTTTCATGCATTCATGATGGAACATAATAGCTATGATATAGATTTGATTTCGGGATAATAGCGTATACAGGCAAGACATGGCAACGTCTATAGTGGAATAGACGTATAGGGCTAAACCTCTTAAGAGGCGCCCCCAAAATTGGCCATTTTCGGACTTTTTGAGGACTGCATACCTTTTTTTGCAAACCAAAACAACATACTTTATACTTATAGCACATGCATGAGCCTGGTCTCTTTTGAAAGATGACATTCTGAAGTTTCTGATTCCAGAAAAAAATATCACTTTTAGTGCTAACGTAATAGAGTAACATAGGTCTGAACTTGAGTTGTAAAAAAACTTGTTACTCAAGTTTTTCTGTAATAGTTAATAGTCCAGAGGTAGTATTTCCCCAGAAGGTGGTATGGCTTACAAATCCAGAGGGAGCCATAGCCTGAAGCCTTATGTAGTACATATCCAAATATGTAAAGATCATAAAGATCCATTCAGAAATGAGTGATTAGGAGTGATTTTGGTAAACTGTGTACAAAGAAAAACTCAGTTTTCTCATAGACTTCAATTCATTTGGCTTCCTGTTAACTAATTTAGTTGTTCACCTAGATCCCTGATTCACACATACCCACATGGTGTATCATTGGAAGCCACATTCATTGGCTACAATGATCCACAATCATTTTCGAGATCGGATCTAGATTGACGGAACTACTGCAGCCTGAGTCGGGAGTGGTATTTTGCTCTAGAACCGTCAATCATTCGCACACACAGAATGCATTGCCGTCAATGAGGAAATGGAATACTGGAGAACTTTGTACACAAAATCGCTCTTAATCACCCATTTCTGAACAGATTTTTATAAATATTTTTGGATATTGTAACTACTACAGAAAAACGTGAGTACACAAGTACAATTTAAGTTCAGCCCTATGTTCAGTGATGGGCAAGCTACTTGAAAAATGTAGCAAGCTACACTACAAGTTACTCTCGATTAAATATAGCTCAACTACAATGGAAGCTATCCCCAGATAAATGTAGCAAGCTACACTACAAGAACATGGCAAAAATAGCTAGCTACATCGGCACTACTTTTTTTTTTCTTTTTTTTTTGTGATCAAGTTTCCACCAAACAAATAGGCAGGCAAAAAAAATGCTCAGTTTGATTGTTTATTATAAAACTGAAACAAGCCCTCGGTCTGGCTTTTTGTGTCATCCTTTTAACATGAACTTGTATTATGTACAAAATCCAGGAAGGCAAGTTTAGCTGGGTGCAGCCTCTACAAAAGAAAAGAAAGAGGCCATTTGGTTTGATCAGTTTTTATAGTATAGTTTGTTGATTACTTTTGATGCAGTAATGGTCTTTTTCTTTTCTATTCTATCTTTATGTATTATTTATCCCTAAACTCTGCATCTTCTGAAACCTGCCCACTTTATCAACCAAAAACACACTTCTTCAATATCTGAATTGTAACTTTTACTTCATTTTACTAGTATTATGCTACCATGTATATACTACTACCAACTATGCTAATATGTCTATACTACTACAGTATGTACTCAGAGTATAACACTCAAGCTTGACACTGACAAACAATACTACTTATCCTTGGCTGCTAGATATGTACCACTCCTGCTGACTTGTTGTACACAATTTGTAAGTTGCTTTGAATGAAAGCGTCAGCTAAATGACCAATTGCATTTAAATATGTAACTCACAAAACATTCCATGGCCCCAAAATCATGTGGGGACCCCCCCTGGGGGTCCTGACCCACAGGTTGAGAACCACTGCTCTAGGTGATCTTTTCCCTCTTTTTTTCTTTTATCCACCCCCATAATATTGTTCATTTTCTGCCTACAGTGAAACATCATCATGATAGCAGCTATCTGTTAGTTAAAGCTGTTGACAAAAGGTGTACTGACTTGTGTGCTGTTTGGGAACAGTTGATTTTCATCAGCTCACCTGAATGTGTTCTCAAGTTAGTGCTGGGCGTGTGGGAAGTTGAGAGCAGCATATGTTTTAGGCGTTTTTTCAGTCAAACTCATAAATGTGTCCAGATAGGGCCATGGAGAGGCATTGTTGTTATTGTTGACATCATCATCTTCATCAATGCCATCAGTGGAAACATCGAATCCCATTATTTCGCGCGGACTGGTTCATGTAATCTGTTATTGTTAAATTGCATTCATTCATTCTCATTCAGTGGTCTGCGTTTCGATTTTCACTTCCTGATTTGCGGGTTGGAGTCCCGCCCTATCCTGCCTCTGATTGGCCTACCCGTAATGTTTTGGCCTAACCATACCCAATCGTGAGTCGTCATACTCATATCTAAACCAACCAACCAATCATAGTGGGTTTTCTACGGGGAGTTTTTTTTTTCTCCTCACAAATCTTTATAGTCTAGACTGTTTCTCCCGAAGTAGCGGTGTAGCGTTTCCTCGTCGCTACGTCACTACTTCGTTCTAAAAATAGCTGCGCTACAGAGACCGCTACTTGGTTCAAAAGTAGTGACGCTACCATCACGCTACTGAGAATTGTAGTTAAGCTATGTAGCGTCACTACTTGTAGCTAGCTACTGCCCATCACTGCCTATGTTACTCCATTTCATTAGCACTAAAAGTGATTTTTCTTTATTGTGTAAGAATATTCAGAATATCTTTCAAACGAGACCAGGCGTATGCATGTGCTATAAGTATAGATAGCATAGATACACTTTTCCAAAAAAGTCTTAATAAAAAAAATATATAAGTGCGGTACCGCCGCGTCCCGCGGTGATGAGCCACACACAAAACCGCGGTGAGAAAATGTCATACATGACAGCCCTACTTCTGAAAGACTCAATTATGAAAAAAAGGCAACTGCACCCGAACAAGCATAGGGCTCTGTCAATATGAAAGGAGTATAAAGCGCAAGCAACTGGCGATGCTGATTGAAAAGGACTGGAAAACGCTGGTTCTCAGGGAGCCTGCTAGGAGCTCCAGAACACCAGAGAGGACCTTCTCATTCTGATCCTGCTAGGAGCTCCAGAACACCAGAGGACCTTCTCATTCTGATCCTGCTAGGAGCTCCAGAACACCAGAGAGGACCTTCTCATTCTGATCCTGCTAGGAGCTCCAGAACACCAGAGAGGACCTTCTCATTCTGATCCTGCTAGGAGCTCCAGAACACCAGAGAGGACCTTCTCATTCTGATCCTGCTAGGAGCTCCAGGACACCAGAGTGGACCTTCTCATTCTGATCCTGCTAGGAGCTCCAGAACACCAGAGAGGACCTTCTCATTCTGATCCTGCTAGGAGCTCCAGGACACCAGAGAGGACCTTCTCATTCTGATCCTGCTAGGAGCTCCAGGACACCACAGAGGACCTTCTCATTCTGATCCTGCTAGGAGCTCCAGGACACCAGAGAGGACCTTCTCATTCTGATCCTGCTAGGAGCTCCAGGACACCAGAGAGGACCTTCTCATTCTGATCCTGCTAGGAGCTCCAGGACACCACAGAGGACCTTCTCATTCTGATCCTGCTAGGAGCTCCAGGACACCAGAGAGGACCTTCTCATTCTGATCCTGCTAGGAGCTCCAGGACACCAGAGAGGACCTTCTCATTCTGATCCTGCTAGGAGCTCCAGAACACCAGAGAGGACCTTCTCATTCTGATCCTGGTAGGAGCTCCAGGACATCAGAGAGGACCTTCTCATTCTGATCCTGCTAGGAGCTCCAGGACATCAGAGAGGACCTTCTCATTCTGATCCTGCTAGGAGCTCCAGGACACCAGAGAGGACCTTCTCATTCTGATCCTGCTAGGAGCTCCAGGACATCAGAGAGGACCTTCTCATTCTGATCCTGCTAGGAGCTCCAGGACACCAGAGAGGACCTTCTCATTCTGATCCTGCTAGGAGCTCCAGGACACCAGAGAGGACCTTCTCATTCTGATCCTGCTAGGAGCTCCAGGACACCAGAGAGGACCTTCTCATTCTGATCCTGCTAGGAGGTCCAGAACACCAGAGAGGACCTTCTCATTCTGATCCTGCTAGGAGCTCCAGAACACCAGAGAGGACCTTCTCATTCTGATCCGCTTCACAGTCCTTCTCTCACCAGTAATGAACACAAACAAGGACCTAAAGACCTTGTAAAACACACGTCTCGATGGTACGAGATGAGGATATGAAAGCACTTTAGCAGCTCTCCCTCTCTCTCCATCACAGCACCCCCCCTCTCTCTTCGTTTCTCTCTCATAGAAAAATTACACACACACAGACTTGCATGCATGCAAGCAATTATGCATACACATGCTCTCTCACACACACACACACACACACACACACACACACACACACACACACACACACACACACACACACACACACACACACACACACACACACACACACACTTCAAGCATAGCCAATTAAGAGTGTCAGTCCTAATAGCATCCTATGAAATGTAAGTGATCACCTGGCCCTTACCTAATACCAATTAGGACTGGTGGTGGATCAGAACATACATATTTCTCTCCTTGAATTAATTA
Organism: Notolepis coatsorum; assembly: GCF_963971535.1. Lineage (NCBI taxonomy): Eukaryota > Metazoa > Chordata > Actinopteri > Aulopiformes > Paralepididae > Notolepis > Notolepis coatsorum. The sequence continues at coordinate 26,422,953 of NC_140168.1, read as the reverse complement.
AAAAAGGCTCCCTTTGTGTGTGTGTGTGTGTGTGTGTGTGTGTGTGTGTGTGTGTGTGTGTGTGTGTGTGTGTGTGTGTGTGTGTGTGCACGGTTAACCAATCTCATCGGAATCAATTAAAATCGGTTTGTTTGGAGGCAGAGCGGCGCGTGCCTCTGATTGACAGGCCCCATTTGTATGCTCTCACAGCCTTTAAGCTTCAAAAGTCCTGGCTGAAGACTCCGGAATACATCTCGCACCTGACACCTCATCCATCACCGGAACGCCAGAACAATAGGATGCGACGGGGCCCATCTGAGGATTTTAGTCGGGAGAGACAAGTGCAATACGTCGCACCGGGAGAAGAAGAAGAATCCAACGCACGCGGCCCCATCCAAGGGCAGTTGCGATTGGACGAGCGAGAGAAGGGGGGCGGGCTCTGAGGGAGGTCAATACGCGGAGCAGGGCCTGCGATCAGTGAGGACGCGTTCCAGTATCCCGGGGGCGCGAGGAGCACGTCTATAGAAATATGTCACGGGATCAGTGAGGACGCGTTCCAGTATCCCGGGGGCGCGAGGAGCACGTCTATAGAAATATGTCACGGGATTAATCAATAACGCCGGGAATCTCGACTAATATAGTGGCGATCAATTATGTGTCAGACTTCCAGACAAATCTCTACATGACTGAAGCATTGATCAGAACAGGGTCAACACTGGTCAACCGCTGTGGCTGGAGAGAATCTGTCAATCAATGTCTGTGTGTGTGCGTGTGCGTGTGTGTGTGTGTGTGTGTGTGTGTGTGTGTGTGTGTGGCAGGGGGAGGGGAGGGGCCCCCCATACATGTAACTAACTGGTACTATAACATGACTGCTATAATATAGCATCACAGCTAGCATCACAGACGCGTGCTAGCTAAATAGGGCCTCAAGCTAAACAAATGAGCAGAAAAACATAATATTAATCAGCAAGTACAGAAGCTACACTAATGATAAGAGGTTTTATTATCCTGTGCCCCCCTCAAACATCCCACCTACTCCACAACTCCGCATGTGCAGATTGCCCACGGAGTCCAGAGAGGATTGTCCAGACAGATCTAGGTTTATCGATCTGCGCATGCAGAGTTCGGGAGTATTGTTTGGGGATCCGTGTTCAGGAGACTCAGGCGTATAAAAGTCTATTGGATCGTGTCTCCCGCACCCCCACAGCCGTAGCTACAACCTACAACCACTCACTGTCAAGGCTCTCATCCACAATCATTAATTTTCTCCCCCCGCTCTCTCCTCCATGAGCTCAATGTAACGCGGAAGTGCAGTGGTCTATATAATGATAGGTGATATTATCCTCCCCTTGCAAACATCACACCATGATCATTTCTAGGTTTTTCAATGAGAAATGAGAATAATAAAAAATGCCCTAGAAATATCTTGAACCATATTACTCATAATATATTGAGTCAAAGTAATCGCAATTAGTCCAAATCATTCAGCCCTAGACTAGAATATCTTTTTTTAAAGAACATTTGAAAGAAAGAAAAAAAGCAATGATCCACAGACACAGAGGAGGGCCAGTGGGCCACAGATGTTACATCTAATAATAATAAATCAAATTTTTATAGCGCCTTTCAGCAAACCCAAGGTCGCTGGTTACATCTGCCATATCTATCACAGTAATAAAATAAGTATCCAGTCAAGAATCTTATCCTTTGTGCATGACCTCGGTAACATGGTCCACTGATACCTCATCCAACAGTCCAGGTGTAGTCGTCATCTTACGACTGCCATGTATACTCAACCATTAACTCATCTGCTCATTAATTCAATCAATCAATCAATCAATCAATCAATCAATCAATCAATCAAATGTATTTATATAGCACATTTAGACATGACACTTGTATAGAATAAACGGAAAAAACAACCAACGGATAGACTCCCTGGAAGAAGAGATCTTGTATCTCAATGGGACATTCCTGGATAAATAAAGGATAAATAAAATAAAAATAAATAAATAGACAAGGAAACAAAACAACACGTCAACAAGCAAGTTTCAAAGTGAGTCAGAGAAGGCCAGGCGGTATATAGGTGGGTTTTGAGTTTCGATTTAAAAGACTTGATGGAGGGGGGGGCAGATTTAATGGACATGGGGATGCTGTTCCAGAGGTCAGGGGCTGTGACCGCAAAAGCACCACCCCCCCCCCCTAGACTTGAAATTAGAGACCCTTGTCAGCCGATCATTCCTTTGACGTGGTTGAATCAGACCCAGAGACATGGGTGGGCATTATGGGTCCAGGCCCGCCCACTGAGTCCACCGACCCCGCCCCCAGCGGGACCAGCCTCAGTCCAACTCAAGACCGTTGCCTGTGTTGTTGAGGAGAGACTCCGTGGAGATATATATATAAGTGAGTGTTCTTAACCCTTTCACGGCCACACTACATAAGGTTAACCCATCGGTAGTGTGATAGTAAAGGGTTAACCTTCTGTAGTGTGGCAGTGAAAGGGTTAACCTGCTGTTGTGTGGCAGTGAAATGGTTAACATTATGTGTATTGTCGCGGTGAAAGGGTTAACCGGTTGGTAGTGCGGCAGTGAAAGGGTTAACCACTTAACACATAGAGTGCCACGCCCCTTCCCCTTGAATATGAACATAGTCCGGCCGCTTCTGAGCAATTCCAGGGAAAAGACACGAAAACAGCGTTTTTGTGTAATTCAATAAACATGTAATTTTTCGCCTGATTATCGGATCTTCCTGAAATCAATGCTAGATCATCACTATTATCCTTTGTCGTGCACGCATGCAATGTGGCTTAGACCGGTGCGGCCCCCCCCTCCTGCAACCCAACGGCAGAACAGCTAGACACATAAACACATATAGCTTCAATCGCAGTAGAAATAAATATCAGATCAACGCAAGCTTTCATATATGGTGTCCTTACCTGGTCTCTGAAATAATGGAAAAAAAAGAATCCAATAATCTCATCGCCATTCCAGTTATCCACAGCGATCGTGCCTCCGACGTTATTGGGCATTGCTCTTCAACGGGCGGGCAGGGTCAGTTGTCCAAGCCATCCCTAGAAGCGTGTGTTTCGCCGCAGCTCAGTATAGAAAATAAACGAACCCGTTTCTAACCGGGTGCATTACTGGCCAAAGGCGTTAGAGGGCGGTCTAATACCGTCTGCCAGCTCAGACACACTCAGAACAGTATGCACAAGGTGCCCCGCTGAATTATGAATGGATATAGATAATAAAAGAAATACCGTGACAGAAACGTAGATCTACGTTTCCAGCACTCAACGATCGGACGACAGAAACGTAGTTCTACGTGGACGGCACTGAAAGTGTTAAGGATCGGACGGCCCGTATTATGATTTGTTATAAACTTTGGACCTATACTACATAAGACTTCAGGCTATGGAACCGTTATGCTTTCCAGCTCCTACCTCCTCCAGCTGGAATTTAAAAACAGGCATCTGGCAACCACTAAACAAAAATGTGAGTACACAAAACTTTTACTTCAGTGTGTTCAAACCTCTGTTACTCTATTTCATTAGCACTCATTGATTTTTATCTTTATTGTGTAAGACACTTCAGAATGTTACCTTTCAAAAGAGACCAGACTCATGCAAGTACAAAATATAATAAATAGCTAATTACTTTGGGTATGCAATCGTCGAAAAAAAAAAATTGCCCCATTTTTGTCCGATGCTTATGAGGTTAACAAAAGGTGTTTTGCTTATGCAAAGAAATACATGCCATACAACTATTCACTGTACTGATTAAATTAATAAGCTTCGATAGTGAAAGATCCTTCAAAAAGTAAAAACGAATGGCTTTCAATTATAACTTTTCATAATAGTTGAAAAAGCATTGCTTGATGCAACCGAAGTATAAAGGGAAAAAAAATATATATATATATATTTGATGCAAGATTTCAGTGGCAACAAAACATTTCAGTGGCAACAAAATAACAGGTTTCAAATAAAAGAGCAACTGTCAGTGTGACAATATAACTGCGTGGTGAATACAATCCATATCCGTATTTATAACTTTGGAGTAGCAAGGTGCAAATTAGATAAGGATATTTACCTGATTTAACGCATTTTAAGCTACAGCAAGTTCCACTGGGTCTTTGGTTCCAGTGCTGCCAGCAGCTCCGGCAGTAAGACAATGAGACACCGACCTCCATGTGCGCCGCCTCGTGTGCACATCTTTAATTCAAAGTCTCAACTCAGTGGATATTTCTCTCTCTAACCTCAAAAGACATCTCTGTCAATGTGGAAAATTCCGCACATATTACCAGAGAGGAGAAGTGGCTGTTAATTGCTAGACTTACAGCATCAAGTACATCTTCCTTTGAGGAGTCCTCTGCATGGCAGGTGCTTCCTTCATTTAGAAGATTTGTATGAAAATAGAGATACCTGTTCAAAGGAGTGGGTGGAAGGAAGCTATGAGATCCAAGGCGCCTTTACAAAGCCTGGGGGGTTGAAACACGGTCTCATCTTGTAAGTATACCGGTACCACGGTTTGTAATCTGTTAAAGGTACCCAGTTTTCCTGTAAATAGCTCACTTTTGTTTATAGAGTAACCAGCTGTTGTTGTTCTATAGTCTACAAGCTGAATACATCTCCTACCTCGTATAACCTGTTGTTGGTCTGTAGTCTACAATCTGAATACATCTCCTACCTCGTGATGTTTCACTACACACATGAGTGCATGCTTACCAACTGTCCGTCTGCAACACTACTATCACCAACATCTAAGGGAGATCCCCCCTTGAATGGCCCTTCTAAGGTTTCTCTCCTCCACACTGCCTGTGGAGCTTTTTTCCCTATTGTTAGGTTTTAGTGAGTTTTTCCTTACCTTCGCGTGGGGTATGTCTGGGAGTGCTTGCATTCTTTAATTTTTTGTTTTAATTTTTTGCATTTATCTAAAAATGTTTGGACCTTATGGTGTTCTTGTTCTGTTCTTGACTTATTGTTATGTTTTCTTCTTGACTTGTTTAAAGAAGACCTGTACGGCCCATGGGGACATTAACGTGTGTTGTCGGGCCTTATAAATAAATTTGATTTGATTTGATTTGATAACCTGTTGTTGGTCTGTAGTCTACAATCTGAATACATCTCCTACCTCGTATAACCTGTTGTTGTTCTATAGTCTACAAGCTGAATACATCTCCTACCTCGTATAACCTGTTGTTGTTCTATAGTCTACAATCTGAATACATCTCCTACCTCGTATAACCTGTTGTTGTTCTATAGTCTACAAGCTGAATACATCTCCTACCTCGTATAACATGTTGTTGTTTTGTAGTCTACAATCTGAATACATCTCCTACCTCGTATAACCTGTTGTTGTTTTGTAGTCTACAATCTGAATACATCTCCTACCTCGTATAACCTTTGCAAAGGTTCTTCCAATGTTACGTACCATCCTTGTTAAGTTTCACTTCCGATTTCGCTGAAGTTGTAATGAGTCTGACCTCCGAGAGGAAGATAGTATACACCGATCAAATTGAAGCACAATTCATACTCTCACATCAAGTATCAGCTGATGCTTGACTAAGGATATACATGTAGATGTACATGTGGACGTGCATGCACACACACACATTACTTGTGATGACTTTTACTGACTTTTGATGATGTTTACAGTACACCTCCAGTGCACACTTTAGCACGCACACACACACACACACACGCTGCACACGCTCACACTCAACGGTCACTTTACACAATGGGAAGGTCACTTTAAGAAAAGAAGAAAAAAAAGAACGGGGTGGTTCTTGTATAGTAATAGATGGATATAGCAAGATAGCATAAGGACACATAGTATAACTGTATATTGTATAGTATAGTATTGTATAGTAGTGTACATAAGACCCAGTGCCTCATCCGTAGCTAACAGTGTATTGCACTATCGCTCAGATGTCTTTTACCATGCATTTTCTTTACTTTATGTACATTATACCCGTTATGTCTTGTTTTTCTTACTTGTATTATTGCACAAATGTCTATTCTCATCCTATTCTTATTACTTGTATTATTGCACAATCGCTGCGGGCATGACCACCCGCATTTCACTGTATGCCTTGTATGCCGTGACAAATAAAACTTGACTTGACACTTTTTGTTTTCTACGTCACCCCTGTGCCTGTGGCGGTGGCGTGCTGTAAGATTATGTGATACACAATTTCCAAGGAACACTTTCCTCCTACTGTGTGCTGTGGGGGCCAAATTCACCAACTAGTGGTATACAACTCCATTGGATACCTGTAAGTTATTCATGTGTACCTACTTCAGTAAAATATTTATTACATTATAGATGTACCACAAAGGACACTTGTCTTTTTGTCATTGTATGAAAATAGCCGTTCCCCACAAACAGCTTGCATCTTGATTTTCACCTTTTTGTCACAGTCGGCATGCCCCTCGTGTGGAGATGGTGTTAAAGCACCATAGGACCAGAGCACTGAGGATGGCCAACGTAAAATGTCAAAAACAGTTCTAGTCTAGTCACTTCCTTGTTGTTTCCTAACAAGTTGACTTTGTATTTGTAGTGACACAAGTTATTTCTTATTAAACAAACGTGATGCTGAAAATATACACTTTGACTGCTGATTTGACACGTTTTAATTATTAATTCTTTAATTCAGCAACATCCCTGACGAAAACGGACAGGAGCACTTGGATGGGTCCCTCATGTGTGTGTTCCTATGTGTCACCCATCTCTCATGTGTGTGTGTCCCTATGTGTCGCCCATCTCTCATGTGTGTGTTCCTATGTGTCGCCCATCTCTCATGTGTGTGTCCCTATGTGTCGCCCATCTCTCATGTGTGTGTGTCCCTATGTGTCGCCCATCTCTCATGTGTGTGTTCCTTTGTGTCGCCCATCTCTCATGTGTGTGTGTCCCTATGTGTCGCCCATCTCTCATGTGTGTGTTCCTTTGTGTCGCCCATCTCTCATGTGTGTGTGTCCCTCTGTGTCGCCCATCTCTCATGTGTGTGTCCCTATGTGTCGCCCATCTCTCATGTGTGTGTGTCCCTATGTGTCGCCCATCTCTCATGTGTGTGTGTCCCTATGTGTCGCCCATCTCTCATGTGTGTGTTCCTTTGTGTCGCCCATCTCTCATGTGTGTGTGTCCCTATGTGTCGCCCATCTCTCATGTGTGTGTTCCTTTGTGTCGCCCATCTCTCATGTGTGTGTGTCCCTATGTGTCGCCCATCTCTCATGTGTGTGTCCCTATGTGTCGCCCATCTCTCATGTGTGTGTGTCCCTATGTGTCGCCCATCTCTCATGTGTGTGTGTCCCTATGTGTCGCCCATCTCTCATGTGTGTGTGTCCCTATGTGTCGCCCATCTCTCATGTGTGTGTGTCCCTATGTGTCGCCTATCTCTCATGTGTGTGTGTTCCTATGTGTCGCCCATCTCTCATGTGTGTGTCCCTATGTGTCGCCCATCTCTCATGTGTGTGTGTCCCTATGTGTCGCCCATCTCTCATGTGTGTGTGTTCCTATGTGTCGCCCATCTCTCATGTGTGTGTGTCCCTATGTGTCGCCCATCTCTCATGTGTGTGTTCCTATGTGTCGCCCATCTCACATGTGTGTGTTCCGAATTCCTATGTGTCGCCCATCTCACATGTGTGTGTCCCTATGTGTCGCCCATCTCGCATGTGTGTCGCTGCATGACGACGTTGCTACGAATAAAGACTTCTTCAAGTCCAGTTTACTGTTCTTCCTTTGTGTGTTTTTCCGGGACGCTCACAGAGACGCTGCAGGTTGGTCGATCCTAACACCTAATATTTGCAGTGGATGGGATTATTGAGAATGTGGTGAGCGTTGGCTTGTTGTTTGGCTCCATCTGAAAAGAGCCCCATCCGCCCCCCTTATTCCTCCCATATAATAGCATTCCTCTACTGCGGAGGGGGGGGGGGGGGGGATTTATGAGTCACCACTGTGCTCCCCCACTCACAGCAAGGGAGATGGCAGTGACAGGAATCATAATTTGCTACTTTTCTGAGGAATAACTGGTGGGGGGAGAGAGAGAGAGAGAGAGAGAGAGAGAGAGAGAGAGAGAGATAGAGAGAGAGATAGAGAGAGAGAGAGAGAGAGAGAGAGAGAGAGAGAGAGAGAGAGAGAGAGAGAGAGAGAGAGAGAGAGAGAGAGACACTTTGACTTTTGATATTCTCCATTAAAACATTTCAACTAAAAAAATGGTAGAGACAAAAAACGTCATGGCATCTTCATATAACCAACCTTCACACACACACACACACACACACACACACACACACACACACACACACGGGTGCTCACCTGCACACACCCACACGCACCCCCCCTCCAATATATCCCAACATTTTCCTTCAGCACACATAAACACAATTGACAGTCAAATGCATACGCTCAGCCCCTCCTCCCCGACAGTACATAGTGCATTCCCCAGTCCCCAGGCATTCTTGAACGCACCAACATCATGTCTCAGTGAAAAATACATAAACTCCAACCTAAGGCGTGCAGAGATCATTCCCCTCAACATAGCCACTGATTCCGTAGGACCAACGCCCCTGATCATATTCCTGCGGGTTAGCCAAATGGCTAACTTAGCCTGGCCCTATATAAAATTCAGTATAGTACACTTACAGCTTTATTACGCACTGAATACAGTATGCCCAATAATGAAACTCCCCACACAGAAAATCTCCCCCAGTTTCACACGCAACCCCTTGAGGAAACACAACACATTGTTGACTCTTTGGCATTGTAGGAAAACATGGATAATGGTTTCAGACACTCCGCCAAAGGGGCGCCCATCACCCACCCCCGGATCCACCAGAGCCAGGAAATGGTTAGTTGCCAAAGCCCCATGAGCTATCCTCCACTGTAGGTCCCCTGACCTCTTAGGAAGTGGCTGCTTGTAAAACACCCTCCACCTGAAGCTAGCAGTGCTGCCATCACCCAGCACCCCCTGCCACTGATGCTGACTGACGCCCTGCAGGGACCTGATGTTCCTGACCTCCATGCATATTGTATACAGAGCCTCGCCACATGCCAGGCTAAACTGCCCCAAGCTAGGGGTGGAAAAGGACAATAACCCCCCTCCTCCCCTGCCAGACTCCATTCTCTGCCGACAGCACCTCCCTGTGGCATCACTCTGCAAGTCCGGCAGAACCCCCAGCACTTCCCTGATAAACCCTTCCAGCAGTCTCAACGATGACAGTCCAGCCTGAAGAGCACGCTCCTGGGGGGGGTCTTCCAATCCCCTCTCTCTGGTGACATAAGATGTGAACGTGTTATGATGCCCCCTCTCATGAGCCACTCTCAGGGTGGAGGAACGCACCGACCCCAGGGGAAACAAAGTGTTATAGAATAGGGGCTCCTCCCATACCCATGGTCCTTGTGCTACATCCTCCACTCGTGTCTTTCTCAGCAGCCGCCAAGCCTTCAGCACCGACAGGTAGAACTCCGAGATCCCTTCAGTGTTCAACTCCTCCAACTCCATCAGGAACAACTGGAGGTCCAGCCCTAAACCACCAGCATTCCGCAGCAGTGCACAAGCTGGCCCTCTCCAGCATATACCAGTACTATATTGCAGCTTCTTGCTGCCTGGAGTCTGAAAGCAGTCCTCCTGCTCTCTAGGTCAATAAGGCCTTGTCCTCCTTCCTGAACCGGCAAATAAAGGACTGCGGCCCTCAGCCAGTGATGTCCGGACCAGAAAAACTCCACCAGCTTCCTCTGGATGTCTGCCAGGAAGCCTCTGGGGGGGTTAAGTACAGCCAGCCGATGCCACAGCGAGGAAGCCACCAGGTTGTTAACGATGAGCACCCTCCCTCTGTAGGATACCTGCGGTAGCAGCCACTTCCGCCTCGACAACCTAGTCACCATTGTCTGTGCTACGCCCCTCCAAGTTTTTACTGACCCACCCCTCTGAACCCAGATATACCCCTTAAGGTTTGAGGCCATCACCCCACTGTAGCTCCCCTGGTAACTGTGGTAATGCCAGGACCCTCCATGCCCCACACTGCAGTGCCTCGCTCTTACCCCAGTTCACCCTCGCTGAAGCTGCTCTCGCATACACCGTGAGGCTATCCTCTACGGCTTTGACATCCTCTCCATCCCTGACAAAGATGGTCAAGTCATCCGCGTAGGGCCGTAGGCAGATAGACATATTGGCCTATCAATCCCCAACTCAGGTGCACACACACACCCTTCAACCTCTTCCTTAACAAACCCAGAAATGGCTCTATGGCCAATGTGTAAAGGTGACCTGACAATGGGCAGCCCTGGCGGATCCCCCTCCCCACCTGGACTGGCCTGCTCAGGCCCCCACCCACTTTTATAAGACAGGCACCAAACTCTCGCCAAACCCGGCAAGAACATTATATAAATACCCATGGTCCACCCTGTCAAAAGCCTTCTCTTGATCAAGAGAGATGATGACCCCAAAATGTGTGCTGTGTAACCTTGACAGGTCCATCAGAGAGAGAGAGAGAGAGAGAGAGAGAGAGAGAGAGAGAGAGAGAGAGAGAGAGAGAGAGAGAGAGAGAGAGAGAGAGAGAGAGAGAGAGAGAGAGAGAGAGAGAGATGTGTGTGTGTGTGTGTGTGCATAAGTATGAGGGATACTCTGGAGAGACTGTGTGGGGTACGTTGGCATATGTGTGTGTGTGTGTGTGTGTGTGTGTGTGTGTGTGTGTGTGTGTGTGTGAGAGAGAGAGAGAGGGGAGAAAGAGAGAGAGAGAGAGAGATAGAGAGAGAGAGAGAGAGAGAGAGAGAGAGAGGAGAGAGAGAGAGAGAGAGAGAGAGAGAGAGAGAGAGAGAGAGAGAGAGAGAGAGAGAGAGAAAGAAAGAAAGAAAGAAAGAAAGAAAGAAAGAAAGAAAGAAAGAAAGAAAGAAAGAAAGAAAGAAAGAAAGAAAGAAAGAAAGAAAGAAAGAGAGAGAGAGAGAGAGAGAGAGAGAGAGAGAGAGAGAGAAAGAGAGAGAGAGAAAGAGAGAGTAGACTGACTAGACTAGGAGAAAGAGGGAGGGGGGGGGGGGTTGAAGAGGAGGGGAAGGAAGCATCAGTGAGAGGAGGAATAATAATTGCGTCAAGCAGGGCCGCGTGTAAACAAATCTCTCTATCACGTCTCCATCAACACAGAGTGCATGCAGGGGTTCAGATCTGTTCCCTGCAGCGGAGCCACTCAGAGAGGAGCACCTGGCAGCAGCAGCGGCAGTCTCTTCAAAAACACACGTCCCTAACTAAAACACAGCGGCGCGATGAAACGCGACAAAACAGTACACGTGTTAAAGTCAAGTCGTTCTCACTTCCTGTGATGCGCCGTGTGATCTACACGAGCGTATCAGTGTTTTACACATCTTTATGTAATGGTATGTTTTAGGCGTTTTTTTCCAAAAAGGAGTGAGAGGAGTCTCAGTCCCCTCTCCCCCTCCCCCACTAATCTCTTGTCACATACACCACCACCCGACCCCTAACCCTAACCCCTTCTCACCCCCTTCTCACACATACACAAACAAACCCTCAATCTCCCCAGAGGAGCGACAACAACAGATCTGCGCAACTTGCGCTCCAGAGAGAGAGAGGCGCACGTTCATTCTCTTTTACCACTCTTAAAGCTTCTCGGTCTCAGAAAACCAATTCAAGTAAGATGTCATTCTTTTCAGAATTTCATTCATTGGTTACATTTTCATTTTCGGCGTCAGTGGTGATTTGTCCGATCATTGAGAGGCGAAACCGGAGGTGGTCACTTTTTCACAACTGACGCTCGTTGGCCGTTTGGTTTTATAACCCGAGATTGGAAGCACGTAATAGGTCAAGTGGTGCGTCAATCAAACGGCGGCCATTTTAGCTTTCAACCAATGTGTCGGTTGAGAGACAATAAACACAGAATTTTAAGAGGTTAATGCATCGTCTTCCTTCAATAGAGCGTCTTCACTGCGACCACATGGTATAGACGTTGTGACACCGACGCGACGGCTGAAAGAAAAGATCACCGAACACCACCGCTCCAGGGAGGGACACGGTAAGGACCGCGGTGAACGCATGCGTGGTGTTCCACTCACCTCTGACACTCGCTGGCGTGAAGCACGAGGTCCTGGTTGTTGTTGGCGCTGACGGTGAGCTCGTGCTCCGTGGAGTTGAAGATGTCCAGCAGTAGGTGACACTGTCGGGTGCTGTGAACAGAGACACAAGAGACAAAGGGGTCATCCCTATGTTCCCACAGCCCTGTGTTCCCACAGCCCTATGTTCCCACAGCCCTGTGTTCCCACAGCCCTATGTTCCCACAGCCCTGTGTTCCCACAGCCCTATGTTCCCACAGCCCTGTGTTCCCACAGCCCTATGTTCCCACAGCCCTATGTTCCCACAGCCCTATGTTCCCACAGCCCTGTGTTCCCACAGCCCTGTGTTCCCACAGCCCTATGTTCCCACAGCCCTATGTTCCCACAGCCCTGTGTTCCCACAGCCCTATGTTCCCACAGCCCTGTGTTCCCACAGCCCTATGTTCCCACAGCCCTATGTTCCCACAGCCCTATGTTCCCACAGCCCTATGTTCCCACAGTCCTATGTTCCCACAGTCCTATGTTCCCACAGCCCTATGTTCCCACAGTCCTATGTTCCCACAGCCCTATGTTCCCACAGCCCTATGTTCCCACAGCCCCATGTTCCCACAGCCCTATGTTCCCACAGCCCCATGTTCCCACAGCCCCATGTTCCCACAGCCCCATGTTCCCACAGCCCTATGTTCCCACAGCCCTTCACACAGCCCCATGTTCCCACAGCCCTATGTTCCCACAGTCCTATGTTCCCACAGCCCTATGTTCCCACAGCCCTATGTTCCCACAGTCCTATGTTCCCACAGCCCTATGTTCCCACAGCCCTATGTTCCCACAGCCCTATGTTCCCACAGTCCTATGTTCCCACAGCCCTATGTTCCCACAGCCCTATGTTCCCACAGCCCTATGTTCCCACAGCCATATGTTCCCACAGCCCTATGTTCCCACAGCCCTATGTTCCCACAGCCCTATGTTCCCACAGTCCTATGTTCCCACAGCCCTATGTTCCCACAGCCCTATGTTCCCACAGCCCTATGTTCCCACAGCCCCATGTTCCCACAGCCCTATGTTCCCAAAAACCTGTTAAGTTCTGGTACCGGGTGATGTGAACAGACACACAAGAGACCAACACCGTTCAGTTCTGGTACCGGGTGATGTGAACAGAGACAAACACTGTTCAGTTCTGGTACCGGGTGATATGAACGGAGACAAACACTCATTCAGTTCTGGTACCGGTACATCTTCCATTCACTCACAAAAACCCACAAACATTTATACATAGTGACAAACGGTGAGGGCCTGTGTATACCTTATGCAACACTTTACACTGTATCTACCGGTAGCACCCACTCCCAACTTATCAGCTCAGCAGAAAATCCTGGATTCAGCGGAAAAATAACAACGCTCCATGACCATAAAGAACCCCAGTGAAAAGGACAAGCACTGAGTTGCATCTCCAACGTCGAAGGCACTCTAATCAAACCGAGAGGAGGGTGGAGACGCTTCATCTATCAAACCAGAGAGGAATGAATCTGTTCGGAAATCGCATTTGAAAGCGTGGGTTTTTCCACAAGGATTGTGGCATTTATCAAAGTTTTTGTAAATAAAAACGAATGTGTGTACATCTGAAAATGATCTCTGCAAGAGGCAGCAGGCTTATACTTTGGAAATAGATATGTACGTAGCCTATAATAAAGTACATAAAGGTTAGATATTTGTGTCCTTGTGGTGTCTCACGATTATAATTGCTTACAAACTTACAATATACATTTAGCACTGCCAAACACACACACACCCTGTACTGCACCTTAACATGCACATACACTATATGCAAGACACTTTCTTTTTTTATTTAATCTTATATAATTTTATATTTGATCTTGTTACTACTACTACTACTTATTGTTACCATTCTTGCATTCATTGTTGTTTCTTAATTGTGCACCATTGTCTGAGCTCGAAACACAAACATTTAATTACCTGCATTGTTGTGTATTTGACAAATAAAGAACTTGAACTTGGTATGGTATGGTATGGTGTGGTATGTTGTGGTATGTTGTGGTGTGGTGTGGTATGGTATGGTGTGGTATGTTGTGGTATGTTGTGGTGTGGTGTGGACTGTGGTGTGGTGTGGTATGGTATGGTGTGGTATGGGGTGGTATGGTATGGTGTGGTATGGTATGGTGTGGCATGGTGTGGTATGATGTGGTGTGGTATGGTATGATGTGGTATGGTGTGGTGTGGTATGGTATGGTGTGGTGTGGTATGGTGTGGTATGATGTGGTATGGTATGGTGTGGCATGGTGTGGTATGATGTGGTGTGGTGTGGTATGGTATGATGTGGTATGGTGTGGTATGGTATGATGTGGTATTGTGTGGTGTGGTATGGTGTGGTGTGGTATGGTGTGGTATGATGTGGTATGGTGTGGTATGGTATGATGTGGTATGGTATCGAATGGTATGGTATGATGTGGTGTGGTATCGAATGGTATGGTATGATGTGGTGTGGTGTGGCATGGTGTGGTATGGTATGGTGTGGTGTGGTATGGTATGATGTGGTATGGTATCGAATGGTATGGTGTGGTGTGGTGTGGTGTGGTATGATGTGGTGTGGTATGGTGTGGTATGGTATGATGTGGTATGGTGTGGTGTGGTATGGTATCGAATGGTATGGTATGGTGTGGTACGGTGTAATATTGATCAGTTACCGGCATAGTGTTGTAGGTAAATGGCGGCACTCAGACGCAGGTGTGCTTGAGTCACATGTCTGAGTGTTTGACTGTTGAAAGCCTCTCCACTAAATACTTAAATGTCATCAGCACCGGATAAATGATTCATGGTCGACAATGATTCACTTCACTTCACGCCAAGTGGCGGCTCTGGATGCAGGAACTGTCCACCAATCACAGCAATGTAACGAGTTCACTGCATGTTACAACTGTGGGGTGGACAGTCTGGAGTTAGAGTACAAACATAAATCAGTTTAAAAATATGTACAAAACATATTTCTTAAATGGGTATCTGGAAGAGGAAGTGTGTTGATTGGGAGTATGTGTAAGATGTAAAAAAAATAAAAATAAATGTTAATAGAAGAAATGATGTATATCATAATGGTATTTATTTAGTATATTGTGCCCTTCCTGATGACTTGTCGTACAGAACTTGTAAGTCGCTTTGGATAAAAGCGTCAGCTAAATGACTAAATGTAAATGTAGTATATATATATTATATATTACATATGTATAGGTATATTTATATAAATGTATTTATATATAAATGTATTGGATTGTATAGATACAGCGTTTATACATATAATTAACAATAGGTTAAATTATAATTTGTGATAGTTAAAAAGGGGTAGGAATTTTTTAAAGTGTATACTTCTTCCTACTCCTTTTTCAAACAGGGTAAACTATGATTTGTTTATCCGTTTCTCTTTGTCATCTTTTTTTTAATTATCTTTTGTATGTCAAATTAACAGATATATTTTTATACTTGTTTGAAAATATAAATATTTCATTCATTCATTCATTCATTCATTCATTCATTCATTCATTCATTCATTCATTCACATAACACAAAGGTGCATAGGGTGATCTCTCTCCATCCACGCCATACTGTACATCAAAACGTACATCCCCACTGCTGCCCTGCCTTTATGGGCACATTCAGACAGAGACCTCCAGAGGACCGGCTGGAACACTGAACATTCACACCATCCAGGTGGTGGTGAAGGAGGCCATTTCCACCCTACATTGTGGGGAGCTCTTTGAGTGTCTAGAAAAGCGCTATATAAATGTAATGAATTATTATTATATTAATTATTGCTTCTTCCTCGTTTGAGATCCAGTGGTGGTTGGTATACGACATTGGCTCAGGAGGTAGAGCGGATGGTGCGATTCCCACTCCTCCCGGGCAGCGTGTCGAAGTGTCCTTGAGCAAGACACTTAACCCCTCATTTCTCCGTCGCCATGTGTGAGTGAATGGGTAAGATGTGAGGAACACATTTTAAAGCGCTTTGGATAAAAGCACTACATTTATGTATTTATTGTGGGGATTGGGAGGTGAGAGGGGGGGGGCGTTTGATGTTCCATGTTGATGTCCCAGTGCTTAAATAACATGCTGTACTGCAAACGATTACCACCAACCATAGTTGTGTGGCATTAAAGTATCATGTATCATGTATCTTGTACTACATAAATGCAGCCATTTTCCATTTCTTTTGCAAGGCTTCTCCAAAAATATAAAAAGTTGAGCTATTGTCTGTCACTTATTTTTGCCACACGTGCACCAAGTGCTTTTTTTGGCTAAAAATAAATCCTCATTATAATATACTCATATATATTTAAACTCCACAATGACGCATTTGTGTGGATGCCCATCCATATGTATACGCGCGCACACACACACACACACACACACACACACACGCACACGCACACGCACACGCACACGCACACACAGTAGACATCCACCCACGGATGGATTAATGGATTAATTTTGTTAACATAAATTACGATGAAATATATTCGTCAACAACCTTTTCCCCCCCATTACTCAGATGAGACGACGATGAGCCGCTACCAACGTCATTAACACGAACTGTAATAAATATCAACATGCAATACCGCTGACGAAGAAAGACGAGACAAATTACTTTTTTTTTTTAGACTGAATGCATTGCTTTCCCAGAAGAGAAGCAATGTGGTCGTACATGGTTGGCAAGAGTACCACAAACCTGAAGAGACACATAAAGGCTCACACACAGAAATGGAGGTACAGTAAGTTAACTAAACGTCAGGTTGTTCTTTTAAGCTATACTGAGCCAACTACCAAGGTGCTGGTGTTACATTATGTACTGTAGGCTGTGTTTTACATTTTCATTGATTAAAACTAGAAAATAGCTACTGCTTTCTTTGACTAAGATAAGACTAAAATGCTCAGACTTTTAGTCAACTAAAACCTGTCTAAATAAAAACAGGATGAGGTTGACTAAATATGAATAAAAAAAACTAACGAGGACTAATGCCTTGTCTCCACTCGCCAGGGTTTAGCCACGCTTTGGTCTGTCTGACATACAGTGAGCATTTCCGTTGTCTTTAGAACCTGGCTGGACCCGGGCTGAGACAGACACCTTTCACAACCTGGCCAGACCTGGCTGGACCCTGGCTGAGGCAGACACCTTTCACAACCTGGCTACACCTGGCTGGACCCGGGCTGAGACAGACACCTTTCACAACCTGGCCAGACCTGGCTGGACCCTGGCTGAGGCAGACACCTTTCACAACCTGGCTACACCTGGCTGGACCCGGGCTGAGACAGACACCTTTCACAACCTGGCCAGACCTGGCTGGACCCTGGCTGAGACAGACACCTTTCACAACCTGGCCAGACCTGACCAAAGCCGGCTGGGACTGTTGTCCCATATGGTTTAGCTTGTGCACCACAGTTGGTGGTGTGAATTTTGAAAGGTTGCCTAGCAACCAGAGAGTTTACAAGAAACCCAGTGGAGACGCAAACCCAACCATACCATACCCAGTGATGTACCTGAACGCGTTCATATTTTGGGCGAACGTGAACTGAACGTACTGTATTTCCGCTAGATGAACGTAATTGAGAACGTGTTCATTCTCAGCGCTGTATAACGGCGTTCAAAAGTGCGTTAATTCTCAGCACTGTATTATAACGGCGTTCAAAAGTGTGCCAGATTTCATATACCTTTCAGCCGAAAAACCCACTTAAAACACACCGTAAACAGGCTTCAAAATAATGCGGAAAACCACCCAATCTATACGTCATCAGACTCCTCACAACAAGAACAATGTGGAACCGCGGAACCGGCAAGCATTAGTATGGACGAAGCCGAGAGCAGCTGCAGCAGCGCTCGCTCAGAGTCAGACTCTATAAGAGTTTTTACGTTAAAGTCAGTAAATGTTTTGCACTTTGAATATTGAACTTTGAGGTACAACCTTAGTTTCATACCTCAGCCTGGTTCCTACCTTGTGTTGTGTTAGTACAGAGTTATGTCGGCACATGTTTATATGTTATATGTTTGCACAATGACTACTTTCACTTTTGGTACTTTAAGTATATTTAGATTATTATACTTAATGAAGACCATTCAAGCAGCACGTGTTTCCTCATGTTTTTGAAAATATACTGTAGAGATGAAAGCTGCAGCAAAGCGTTATGGAAATGCCAGTATTCTGATTGCTGTCTGTGGTTCTATATGGGTTGTGGCAATACATTTGACAAATAATAGCTCGCAGCAACGTATTGAAAAAATAACTATAAACTATAAATTAGTTCATTTTTGAAACCATGAACTTGAGTTAAAAATTTTGAATTATGAACTATGAACTGAACTAGTTCATTTTAAAATTTGTGAACTGTGAACTGAACTAGTTCATGTAGAAAGTGAACTTCCCCAACACTGACCATACAATGCTAGACCATGATGGAGACAAGGCATAGGACTAAAACTAAATATAAAAATAGCTGACAAAATTAACACTGACAGACACACACGAAAGACAAACAAACACCTGTGCACATGCACAGTACACACACACTCCAAATAGAGCAACAATAATTACACTTCTGAACTTTATACCTCTGAATATCCACAGTCGTGTCCCACACACGCACACGCACACACACACACACACACACACACACACACACCCACACACACACACACACACACACAGATGAAGAGAAGGAGCATTGTGAAGAGGCACTCATCATCGGTCCTTGTCATAACATCAAAGCCGGCCATGCTTTCATCAGGGCCCACTGGCTCGTCTGTTAGGCAGCCGCCCCCCAGACGACCTGCTCTTCTCATGCAGATCCTGAGAGGGGGCCAATCTGTGATTTAGATCAAGACAAGGAGGAAGGGTACTCCGGTTTTTCAAAAGGTTAATTTTAACCCTGAGTCTCTTTAGTCTCTTTCTGTTTTTCCACCTCCCGTAATGGCAGATGAAAGGGATGGGACGTCACGCGCCAGACACAGCAGATAAACAGAAGCAGAGCCGTTGTCCAGCGTTGCCTGGTCTAATATGTTCCGTGTCGCTAATAGGGTCATTTGTATCCATTTGGAATTCTATATTACGGATATATTTTAATATTCACAGAATACTCAACAATGAACTGTGAAAAGAAACCTAAAACCATGTATGGACGCTAGGAAGAATAACTGCTGCTTCTACAGCTGCTGGGGATCCTGCAATTAAATTAAATTAAATTAAATTAAACCAATGATAAAGGAGTTTCACTTTTTATGTATGTCAATTATTAGTCTGGATCCAGACACCTGAATCCCCTATTCTGCCCTTTTCCAAATTCCATGATTCAATTCAAGAGATTCAGGAATAAAAAAAACATATCACAGTCAGGTGGCGTAGCGGAGATTGCGCTCGTCACCAACGCAGGAGATGCTGGGTTTGAGCCCAGCTCTCGGCGTTGCTACCAGCTTGGCTGGTCGTTCGTACTAATACAATTGGCAGTATTAGGGGGTGGGAAGCTGGCGGGTGGGAATCTGGCTTTGTGGACAGCGACGCCTACAGGTCAGGTCTCGGCGCTTGCTAAGCGGGGCAGGACTTGGTGGAGATAGCGTGCCCTCCCACGTGTTACACTTCACCAATGAGAGTCCTCGCTGCCAAGTGAAAAGACATCACTGGCAGTCGCCGCACGTATCGGAGGAAGCGTGTGATCAGCTTCGGGACGCCCTTGTACCGACTCGTAGGAGAACATTCGAACAACAACCAGGTAGGGGAGGGGGGGAATTGGCACAACGACTAAATTGGGACGGGGAGAAAAACAGAAAAATTGGAGAAAGAGAAATAAAAAAAAATAAAAAAAACATCAGCTGAACTGAATCAGAATTATTATAGGATTTTTCTTTTTATAATATTAGTGGCTTGATTCAGGGGGCTGGAACCAAGCTAGACAATTATGAGTGTTTATTCATATTTTTAAGCGGAAGGACTCGCTAATAGAAGAAATATAATATCTTTGCCACTTTCAAATCCCAACAGAACTCAAAACACATGTCCGTTTTGATCCAATATTCACAAAGCATGCAAACACAAACGATCCAACTAGAGACTCAAAACACATTTAAAACTCATTTGTAGCCGTCACACCGTCCGTCCTCCTACTGTATCTATCAACTCAATTGAGAGTGAAAAGTACAATAAATCCAGGCATAAACAAAGCAAGTTGTACAGTAGGGCAACACAAGCTCAACAGGGGGAGGGGGGGGGGGGGGTGGGGGGGGGTGGTGCTGGAATGGGGTTTTCAGCTTGAAAGGGTTTTTCACATCTTTCGCTTTTTTCATGCGTTGAAACATCTCCTCCCTCTGAGATTTCATTTCAAACCTTTATTCCAACTCGTAAGACACTGAGGTTACCCTCATTTACAGTGACTTACAGGGCTTACAAAACAAGACAAAGTGTATCAACAAATCCATACATAATAGGCACAATAGATAAGAATAAACTGTAAAAAAGAGTTACAAGTCTACTAAACATCTATGACACAGTAGTGTTACCTCAGGCCTCTGTCCCCTCAGTACGCTGAGGTTGATTGTTACTGTTTTATTGTGCTTGATTTTTATTAGGCTGAATTTTTTTTTCCAATAAAACATTTTCAATGAAAATGTTCAATTTCGGTTGTATGGTAGTCTACTGACAACAAATCAATCTTAACTATATTCACAGGACATACTTGACTCCTATAAGACTGTGCAGAATGGGTCTTAAACAAGACTCCAAATGCTCCCAATGTACAAATGGGGACGAAGGGACATTTATGCACATGTATTGGGACTGCCCACCAGTTAAGACATTCTGGAAAGATGTGACCCAACAATTATCAAAACTCGTATCTTGGAATATACCTGTACACCCCTCGGTATTACTATTGAATGATGTTTTTGAGTTTGCAGTAAATCCACAGCTAAAGAGATTGGTTTTATCGGGTATCACAGTAGCTAAAAAGCTGATCACATCACGCTGGTTTCAACCGGAAAAAATTTGCCGGAAAGTTTGGTTTCTTACATATCTCGATGTGATTTATCAAGAAATATCTACAGCAAGAATTCTGGGTCTCAATGAATCCAAAATGTCAATGTGGTTAGAAGTGGTGGAGAGAATAAAAGCTAGCTTATAATGGTAGTGTCTGGTTAGGTGCGAGGGATAATGGAGGTACTACCCAAGGTGGGGTCCGGGAGGGGGGGGTTCGAGCTGGAGCATATGTGTGTAGGTTTTTAGATAACAGGTATTAGGGGCATAGGCGCCTACGTAACGGAGCAGGCGATGCACGTGCTCCAGGACTATTGAACTTGGGGGAGCAAGCTTGTCTCTTTGCTCCCTCACTTTTTGATCATATGATATAAATATCCCCCCCCAATATATAAATCTTATCTAACCATAACTACGTAATTTCAATCAAATTAATAATACGCAATGACACTTAATAGCAAGTTTTTAAGTTTCCAAAGATTGCGACACCCCCCTGACGGATATGGTTTGATCCAGTCCCGCAGACTCCAGTCTGCACAGCGCGCCGCTGCCTGCAACAGTGCAGCCTCCACTCCAGGTGTAACAGTAAGCTGGTACACAGGCAGGCAGCGTGATTCGTGAACACTAGTTTAGGCACAACGCACAAGTTACAACAACAGCAGGATTTTCCACTAAGTAAGTTCAGTTGTTCAAACAAACTATTATGTTAGACATGTCTTTACTGTCGAGTGGTAGAACATCTACCACGCAATACAATAAAAGTGTTTCACGGTCCGAAATGCCATCTGGTCATACCGTAAGTCCGTAACTAATAAATAATAATAATATAACGTTGGCGTTAGCCGCTAGCTAACGTTGTCATATTATCTAGAATAATAATAATCTCTGTTCTCTGTTCTCCTCCATCTCTGTTCTCTGTTCAGTGTGTGAATTATGTTAATCCCACAATTACTCAACTGCACTCAATATTTAAATACCAATGCTAGTCTAAATAAATGTAGACAGACAATGTACGCATTAAAAATATAATAATAATAATAATAATAATAATAATAATAATAATAATAATAATAATAATAATAATAATAATAATAATAATAATAATAATAATAATAATAATAATAATGCAATACAAATCTGAAAATGAAGGGATTATGTCCATGAGTGTCAGTTTTAGAAATTAAGGCCTGCCTCTTATATAACAAGTCTCTCTAATAAAGGCCTGGTGCTCTTTGCAGCTGAGGTAAATAGAAGACCTATATTTGAGGATTTACGGTAAATCAAGATTTTCAATTATCTTAAGGTACAATACCTGAAATGAAAATGTGTGTGTGTGTGTGTGTGTGTGTGTGTGTGTGTGTGTGTGTGTGTGTGTGTCCAGCCAACCAGGTACCATGGCAGAAAAAAGAAAAAATACAGACATCAGAGCATTTTTCTGTACACCAAAACGCAAAGTAAGAACCCTAGTAGCCTAATAGCTCAAAGACTTAAAGGGCGGGCTCCACAAATAATGGATTGCACGGTGTTAATTGCACCCTTACTTACAATTCATTATGAATTGTAAGTGGGGGACCCTGATGTAAACAAGACAAAAGTCTTTCTCTGGTCTGCATTCCCTTAACAATTGTGTGTATTGAGCCGTACTATATTGTACCCATTCTGCAATATGTTAATAACATTTTTAATCAATCAATAACAGATTGCAGAATGGGTACAGTACAGTACGGCTCAATACACACAATTGTTAAGGGGATGCAGACCAGAGAAAGACTTTCGTCTTGTTTACATCAGGGTCCCCCATTTTCAATTCATAATGAATTGTAAGTAAGGGTGCAATAGAAATGTTTCATAATGATGTTCAGTGTATTCATAAGTGTATTGCTCTCCTTAATGTAGAATGATATGGTGACTGTACAGACTCAGGAAGGAGAGAAAGAGACCCAAGAGTCACAGGTAATGGAAATATCAGACAGCAGTGTAGGATAACATAACAAATTAAGACACAAATACTTGGATTATATATCCCCCCCCTCTCTCCCTTTCTTTACAGATTAGCATAAAGATTGTGTATTCAAACCGGTTCAGTGTATTCATAAGTGTATTGCTCTCCTTAATGTAGAATGATATGGTGACTGTGCAGACCCGGGATGGAGGCAGAGAAGGAGAGAAAGAGACCCAAGAGTCACAGGTAATGGAAATATCAGACAGCAGTGTAGGATAACATAACAAATTAAGACACAAATACTTGGATTATATATCCCCCCCCTCTCTCCCTTTCTTTACAGATTAGCATATATATATATATATATATATATATATATATATATATATATATATATATATATATATATATATATATATATATATATATTAATATATTATTATTATTATTATTATAGTAATTGGCTATCATACTGCAATATAAACTGAGTTTTATAGTGAAAAGAGCACCTTTATTGGTCAAGATTTAAGGCTCTATATTGCAGGAAATTGCACGTACAGGTTCATTAAATGAAAAAAAAATCTGGTATGGATGGGGTCGTGCCGGACACTCTCCAAACCACCCCTTGCCTGTCACAAAAAAAAAAAAAATTAAAAATTTTAAATTACAAATATAAACAAATAAAATGCACCCCCACTTTCAACTATAACTAGGCGGCCATGATTAGGGGTATATCTTATATAAGACAATTAACTAAAATGTGATTTCATTGGATGTGCTCTGACAATTAATGCTTGTATATCTTATCGTGTGTTGTCATGTTTGTTTATGTGTTTGTTTAAAAATAATAAAAAAAAAAAAATACAACTTGTATGTGTATTGTGCTTTGTTATGTATATGTATTGACATAATTCGTGCTTTCCTTCTTGGCCAGATCACCCTTGAAAAAGAGACCTCTGTCTCAATGTTTTAGTTATTTCTGGTTAAATAAAGGTTTGATGAGTCGGAGATCATACTTTTAAATGCAGCAAAATAAGGAAGAACCTTCAGCTTCAGAGTCAGTTGGAGGGCATTCCAGGTGTTGGAAGCATCAAAGGAAAAAGCTGTTTTTTCTAGTTCAGAGCAAACTGGAGGAACCATAAGAACCAGCCAGTCATTTGAACGTGTAGAATAGGTTCCAAGATTCCACTCCAAGTTTCAAGTTTCAAGTTTCAAGTTTCTTTAATAGTTGTCATACAGAAGTACAGAATACTTTTGTACAAAATGCTTCTTACTGTTGCGCTCCAGAGACTGTGCAAGACAAGATAAGTATGAAATAAAAACATAGTAAAATTAGAAGTAAAAAAAAAAAGAGGTCACAGTGTTCAGTTTAGACATATGTACAATGTTCGATGCAGAATAGACGTAGTTACCATACAATATACAATACTGTGCAGTGTACTAATATACAATACTATATAGTGCAAGGCAGAAATGGAGAAATGGGACGAGGTGCAATTTAGGTGAATGAATGAATGAATGAAAACTTTATTTAACAGATTGCAGAATGGGTACAATACAGTACGGCTCAATACATACAATTGTTAAGGGGATGCAGACCTGAGAAAGACGTTTGTCTTGTTTCCATCAGGGTCCCCCATTTTCAATTCATATAGACATTTATGACATACACAACATACATGACATTTATGGCATAGGGACATATAGGTATTTAGTACTGATACATTTGTGACATAGGCGGTATTCAAATATACAGTACTGTTACCCCTAGATCCTGACAGAGTATATACATATGATGGGGAGGGGACTGTACATTAGGAGGGGGTGGGTGGGTGGGAGGGAAATATACATACGGCGGGGAGGGAATATATACATGCGGTGGGGAGGAGACTGTCTATTAGGAGGTGGTGGGGGTTTTGG
The DNA here is from genome assembly GCF_963971535.1 of Notolepis coatsorum. Classification (NCBI taxonomy): domain Eukaryota; kingdom Metazoa; phylum Chordata; class Actinopteri; order Aulopiformes; family Paralepididae; genus Notolepis; species Notolepis coatsorum. Next base: position 26,398,048 of record NC_140168.1, on the reverse strand, counting down.
GCATTTACGGTGGCCAGTTTCGAATTGCAGCCTCCCGTAGGTGCTCTTTAAGGGCGGTTTTGAATGTGGGCAGGGATTCACATTCCTTTACAGCTTTGGGTAGGGCGTTCCACATTGTTGTGGCATAATTGCGAAACGTGTTTAGTCCCTTGTTTGAGCCGAATCTGGGTTTAACATGATTTGTTGAGCTTCCTCTGGTGTAGTGGTTGTGGTATTCACTGACCTTTGGGAAGTATTTTGACATGTACATGGGCACCCCGGTCGTATAGTGTATCTTGTAGACCAGGCCCATTGCAAGTTGCTGTACTCTGTCGTCTACTCTAAGCCATCCTAGGTTGGCAAAGTGGGCAGGGGTGAGGTGGGTTCTGGGGTTCAGGTCAAGTAGTAGTCTGACCAGTTTGTTTTGTGATGTTTGTAATTTTGTTTTAAGCGCCTTTGAGGTGCTTTGGTACCATGAGGTGCACGCATAGTCATACAATTCAAGGTACAATTCACAGTAGGTGTACGAGTTGTAGTGCAAATCCTTTATCAATAAATATAAAGTGTAAGTGTGTTTGTGTGATCTAACAGTGTTGTGATGTAAGTCTTAAGTCTTAAAGAGGGAAGTTGACCAATAAGGTCTTTCAAAATAAACAAATACCAATGATAATCATGAAGGACACAGTTGTGTGGATCATATCTGCCACCAGTAATAAATCTGAGGGCAGAATGATGAACAGAGTCCAGCGGTTTAAGAGTTGAAGCCTATAAATCACATCACCACCATAGTCCAACATTTATAAGAACACAGCTTCAACAATCTTCTTTCTACTAATCACAGGAAAAGCTGGATCCATTTGTGTACAGGAAGCCAATTTTCTGTCGCAGCTTGGAAGCAAGAATATCCACATGGAACTTAAAATGAAAGTTTCTCATCGATGAAATTATAAAAAAGGACTGTATATAGACATCGCCTGCAGCCACACACTCACAAGCAAGGAGTAATCATGTACAGTAGCAAGAACAGATGTTATGTTCATCAATTACTTCAATCGTTATCATTGAGAACAAGCTCTCATTTACAACTCCCGATTCTATTAATGCCACTAATTTTTTTAACTCAAGATTAACTAAATAATTTTTTTTTATTTTTATTTTTTACTAGACTTCACTCAGGTGCATTATTGATGCTCTCATTGATACTATGTTTGTTTCTGAAGTGTGTGTGTGTGTGTGTGTGTGTGTGTGTGTGTGTGTGTGTGTGTGTGTGTGTGTGTGTGTGTGTGTGTGTGTGTGTGTGTGTGTGTGTGTGTGTGTGTGAGATATAGAGAGAGAGGGGGGTGAGAGAGATGAGGAAGGGGCAAAAGAGAAAGAGAGCTGGGAGAGTGTGTGTGTGAGGGAGAGAGGGGGGTGTGTGATTAATCAGCCCTTGTGTGTGTGAATGTAACAAGTTCCTAACGTTTTCTTTCCCCTATTATTTCATGCACACTTTATTCATTGTTTTAAATTATTATTTTCTTTTAAGTTATTTTGTGCATCACTCTGTTTTGAATTTGATGCAAATTTGCAATGCATGAGGGTCATCCTTTTGTGTTAAATGGCTGCATAAAGCAAGCATTTGTTGACTCGCATGTTGATAAGAGTATTGGAACTTGAAAAATATCTGTTTAAGGTAAAACAAATGTAAAAAATAAAAATGCGATTAATTTGCGATTAATCGCGAGTTAACTATGGACAATCATGCGATTAATCGAGTTAAATATTTTAATCGTTTGACAGCACTAATATATAAATAGAAAGTCAATCAATTAAACATTTAAAATAATTAGACTATGAAGAAGTGGTTTGCTATATTAACACATTGTCTGCCAGGCATTGTGCCCATCATTGTGCCCTCTCTGCCAGCGCTGTAAGCCTATGGAGTGGCTCACCTTCTTTGCAGGGCTATACCTTTTTTAATATTATAGCTATATCGACATTACTATGGCCCATTCAACATCGGGTATCTATCATTCCGGATGTGGGAACGTTATATTTTTCCATTCATACATTGTCGTGTTAGTACCCTCGTGAATATAAGTATGTTTTGTGGCAACCCCAAGCCACCCCTGGGCTTGGTGATTGATGGGCGCTATGTGGCGACCCAATGGCTGGGCGCTGCCCATGTTTGGGCGTCCGCTTCCGGACGCACCTGTCACTAAATACCCATCAGAGTGATTACCTGATTAGCGAATCACGGCGCGGTGCGCCTGTTGGAGAGGGGGGACTTAATGGAGCCGAGGAGCCTCCTCTCAGCCCCCCGTAGCAGCGCAAGGCAAAAGGCCACAGAGCGGAGACGCCGCCCGGCCGACAGCAAACCGTTATTATTTGACTAAGAAAATAAAGAGTATGATTTTGGGAACTGCAACCTGTCTGTGTGTTGTTTATTCTGCCACCCCTACACCTGGAATTGCCACAGTTTTTAGACTGTATAACAGTCATTCCTAAAACGCGAGTTATAGGCCCCGACGCATATGATACATTATCGATTGCCGTTTTGTTCCTATACACGCTATATTAAAAAATTCAAATGTATATGATCGGTATACATTATGCTTCATCATGCATGAAGGAAAGGGGGGGGGGGGGGGGGTCGTTTATAATTCCTTGATTGTCAGTAACGGCTTTTTTACTATGGGTTGATACGTTGATCAGATGGATTGCATTGAAACAATCGAGCTGAAAATAACGTTAATGTCCTCTTACGGTTCGCCGATGAGACTGGAGGAAAAATATTCCAATTATTTGACGTCGATCTGCTAGATCCATTTTCTGTTTGTATGACGCAATAAACGCCGAAATCATATTGATTCTAGCGTTTCGAAAGCGATCCAATGCACTCGAGTGTGTATCTAGGCCCACGTTACAATATATCTCTGCCGGAGGAATTTCCCCGATGCACCGAGCGCCACTTCCGGTTTGGCGTGGAGTGTAACTCACCCGAAATCCACCAGGGGGCGGTATTGAGGCATTGCAATATCAGACAGGGTCCAGCTGCGTCCCCGGAGGGAGGCTGGATGAATTATGAATGCCATGGCGAAAAAATGAAATATTGATCCCAAAAACGAGTTTACTCGTTGTTGGCGCACAACGATTGGCGGGCAATAACGAGTATACTCGTTGTTGGCGCACAATGTGTTAACAATTTAAACTGACCAATAGGTACTAATGAGTTGAGTTTTAAAGAGCATTGCAAAACATTCATGTTTCCGGGCCACAGAAGCTAAAAGCAGATGTTCCTAATTCAGTGCAAACTCTGGGGACCGTACAGTAAGTGTAAAAGCCAATCACAAGAGTGAGTATGATGAGGTCCGGAGCTCCAATCCAGCAATGAGGTGACGTACAGTAGGGTGGTAGATCACCAATAATGGCCCATTATGTTACCATTATGTAACGGAACAGGTGCAATCACCAATTATCATCCACGAAAGCATTAGGTAATAAATGTAAACATTGCCTCTCCGCCTACCCATTGTATGTCCCCTGGCCTAGCCCCCCCCCCCCCCCCCCCCCCCCCTCCTATCAAAGACCAGCTTTAAATCCCCCTTTAAATCTCAGGGTTAATGGAAGCTTAAGTTGAGTTAGACCTAATCCCTAATAAAGTGCCGGGGCAATTAAAAGAGCATATTTTTCTTTAAACGCCTACCCATGTTTCTTTAATTGTCTCTCTGTCTTTGTCTGAGGACATGATTAACGGGCCGAGTAGCGCCTGACAGTGATTTATAGGGCGAGGCGTTTGGCAAAGCCCATCAATCAGACCCCACACAGCCACAGGAGTAGAGTCAGGGAACACAGGCCCATTGCTCACGTGCTAAAGCACCTCGTATAAACTGTGAGGAAGGCCGCGCGCCTCAGCACAGTGTGTATTTACAGCCATTAAATACACTTTGAAGGATAATAAAAAATAAAGAAAATGCTTTAAAAATACACTATGGAGGATTGGCACCTTGTGGCCATCGGAGGTAACTGCACCTTGTTAGAACATGGAAAATGGTAAATGGTCCATTTATATAACGCTTTTATCCAAAGCGCTTTACAACAATTTACCACCAAGAACAAAGAGTTTAGTCTCACAAAAATATAGCTAATTGTGTTAGCCTTTGTGCTAATGTGACTGGGATTTCCCATTATAACCGTTAGCATTGTGGCTAGCATACATTAGGTAAAAAAAGCAGTGGTTGCATAGCTAGCTTCGAAATCCTCTATTGTCTGTGTGTATCGCGTTGAAGATGACATCCCGGCGCCCTCGCTATGACGACCAGCTACACTGACGGGAGGGGCTACTACCTGCAGTGGAAAACCAATGAAGTACCAGGTACCATAAGCGATTAGAGTCGAGTCGAGTCAAGTCGAGTAGGTACCATGCAGTGGAAAAGCGCCATTAGAATCTTGCGCAAGGATACTGAGCCTCTGCCCCCCGTAGAGGTCAATGGATGGAGGATTGAATGCTCCCAAGCACTGGAATACACATGTAGAATGCATACTTTTACTTTAGATACTTAAAGCAGCATGCCTATTCTGTAAGTCACATCACCATAGTCCAAAATGTATAAGAAAACAGCTTCAACAATCCTCTTTCTACTAATCACGGGAAAGCTGGATCTACTTCTGTATCTGTACAGGAAGCCAATGCTCAAATGAAAATGTTTCATTGATGAAACGATAAAAACGACATCGTCTGCAGCTCCATTCCGCAGTACTGGAATACACAAAAGTCATGTAGAATGCATACTTTTACTTTAGATACTGAAGTACATTCAATAGAAAATACTTCTCTAACTTTACTTGAGTCGAATTTGAATGGAGGACTTTTACCAGAGTACTCATGTATGTGTGTATTTCTACTTGTACTTAAGTAAAGGAACTGTGTACTTCTTCCACCACTGGTTTCACGCACCGCTGTCGGGGGAGGGTCTTCTCTGGTTCAGTCTAGCCCCGCCCACCTCCGTCACTCAGCTCGCTATAGCTTGAAGCGGTATTCCTTCATGAAAAAGGCCCCATCGTCCAATTTAAACAGCAGTAAAAGTCACAGCTTTGGCAGCGATATGAACAGCGGCAGAGTCGGGGTCTCGGCAGAGCGGTGTTTGAGGGTCAACGCCTTCGGACCAGAAGGAGTATAGCAGTTTTTCTAAAAAGAAAAACTGTATAATTTAAATAAGTATTTGACTGAGCAACTCGACGGGGGAGACACAGAGATCCGAGCTAAATAAATAATTCAAAACCGCCAATAGGGTTTTGAATCTATTTTGTCTCCCGTTTCAGTCGATGGATTTAAAAGTCCTCCCGAAGCGCAAGGATGAGTCAGAGAGCTCAAAGTTACCCACGGTGTTTCAAAGTGAACATGAAACCCACCGCGTTATTTGCTCGTAGGGTACGGCCATAAATCATTCATCAGCAGAATATCAATATCTACGCCTTGTGTACATTTGACCACAAAACGAGTTGGAGGGGGGGGTCTGTGTCTGTGTGTGTGTGTGCGTGCGCGTGTGTGTGCGCGCGCGCGTGCGTTTGTGCGCGCGTGTGTGTCTCTCTATAGAGTGAGAGATAGAGTGATGGAGAGGGGTGAAGGAGCGGCAGGATTACTCACTTACCCTTGCTAGAGCGTACACATACCAATGTGATTATCTGCCTTCCGGGGGGGAATACATGAGAATTAATGGTAAAGAAAGGAGATCATAAGCCAAGAACGCACTTAAAAAGGAAGACTCGTTTTCCAATCACCGTCGCAGACGCAAAGCTGGCCGCGTGCGGGGAGAGTCGGCCGGGGGCGAGGAGGATGAACGCCACCTCGGGGAGGGGTCTGTCACGCTGACGGACGAGCCGTGGGATCAGCCATTCACCGTCATTGACTGGGAGGGAGGGAGGGAGGAAGAAAGGAACACCCGTCGGGAAGGAATAATTCTCAAAACCTGGCTGCACGCTTTTCCTATGTGAGAACGCCTTAAAGAGGATGATGGCTGTCAGGAGCCGTCAGGCGTGAGAGCCTCGACGCAAGAGTGGGTTTTCACTCCCGTCCTGGTCCTGTTTATTTTTTTGTCCCCGACTGCTTATTGCTAGGGATGCACCGATACAGATACTGGTAATACTACTACACCATATTGTATCTATTTATTACAAAAAGAGTTGTACTACATCCATTGAACAAAAGAAGATGTGTGCTGTCAAATGTCAGCTGAAAGGTTGCTGGTTCAATCCCGGGCAATAACAGAAGGGGGTATTACAGTGCATTACTGTAGCCCCCAAATTGTACAGTGATCTCTGACCTCTGAAGAAATGCATGGGTCAATGTGTTAAGAAGCTGTCGTCGTCGTCTTTTTCTCCTCCTCCTCCTCCTCCTCTCGTCTAACAAACTCCTTGACCTTTTAATGAGTTTGAAACCCAGAGAGTGGCTGGGATTCGGGGACATGTTTGGTGGAGTGGGCAGCAGTGAAGATATTAGCTATGGTTGGTGGAGTGGGTAGCAGTAAGAATAGCCATGGTTGGTGGAGTGGGCAGCAGTAAGAATAGCCATGGTTGGTGGAGTGGGCAGCAGTGAAGATATTAGCTATGGTTGGTGGAGTGGGTAGCAGTAAGAATAGCCATGGTTGGTGGAGTGGGCAGCAGTGAATATATTAGCCATGGTTGGTGGAGTGGGCAGCAGTGAAGATATTAGCCATGGTTGGTGGAGTGGGCAGCAGTGAAGATATTAGCCATGGTTGGTGGAGTGGGTAGCAGTGAAGATATTAGCCATGGTTGGTGGAGTGGGCAGCAGTGAAGATATTAGCCATGGTTGGTGGAGTGGGCAGCAGTGAAGATATTAGCCATGGTTGGTGGAGTGGGCAGCAGTACAGATAGCCATGGTTGGTGGAGTGGGCAGCAGTACAGATAGCCATGGTTGGTGGAGTGGGCAGCAGTACAGATAGCCATGGTTGGTGGAGTGGGCAGCAGTGAAGATATTAGCCATGGTTGGTGGAGTGGGCAGCAGTGGAAATAGCCATGGTTGGTGGAGTGGGCAGCAGTAAAGATAGCCATGGTTGGTGGAGTGGGTAGCAGTAAGAATAGCCATGGTTGGTGGAGTGGGCAGCAGTGAAGATATTAGCCATGGTTGGTGGAGTGGGCAGCAGTAAAGATAGCCATGGTTGGTGGAGTGGGCAGCAGTAAAGATAGCCATGGTTGGTGGAGTGGGCAGCAGTAAAGATAGCAGACAGTAAAGTATGGTAGAAGGTAGAAGGCAAAAGACAGAGGCCGATCGATGGAACAGGGACCACCAATCCTGTGGACCTACAATCAATAAGTGCTGATTTTGCAGCGCTCCTTTGGTACAAGAAACAGTGACACTCCACCCCCCCCCCCCCCCCCCACCCCATACACCCTTAATTAGAGTGGCTGAATTTAGAGTACTGCCAATGAAGTGCTATTTTTAGACGTGCGAAACGGGGGAGGGACAGTAAACACTGTACGCCTGCATTTAAGGATACAGCTAATAAGAGCGCAATACTGAAGCCAACAGATTACAAAAAGATTCATCACCCGTGGGGGGAACTCAGGTGTCACAGCAGCCGCAGGATGTACGGCCAGGATGATGAGAATAAAGATACAGTAAGATTTATTTTTTAACAAATTAAAGATAATGGTCTGATCTGCACTGGATCTCTGAACAAGTGAGGCATATTTATACTCAATACTATCACTATGCACAGCCCAGCCAGGGATAATATACAGACTCTATCATAAGTCAACCCCATATACAAACATATATCTAGCCTAAGTCTACCCTGTACAAATATGCAATACTCCATACTTAGTCTACCGTGGTATAAAGAAACATATTAAACAGATGATCAATAAATATAAATGTGCGTGTACAAATATGATGTGAATAAATGAATGAATGCTGTGTGAGACCTTATGCAAAGTGCGCCAGACTCCGCACAGCAGGGTCCAGTAGTTAAAAGTCAGTTCTAACAGTTCTCAGTCAGTCCTTGCCCTCGGCTGTGGAGCTTGACGGCTACTGGCACAAAGGACTGATTTGTGGCAATTTGTGGTGTGTCGGGGGGGATGAGTCTATGGGTGAACGTGCTCCTCATCTTTACTAGCTCCTCGTAGAGGGTTCTCAAGGATAGCATTCAGCTTCTTTCTCATCCTCGTCTCTGCAACCACCTATAGTTTGACCAGTTAAGACTCCCACTATGGAGCTAGCCTTCCTCACCAGCGTGTTCAGTTTGTTAATGTCTCTAGAATTGATTTTACCCTCCCCAGCATACCATGGCAAAAAAAAGAGGATGCTGGCTACTACAGACTTGTAAAACGACTTCACCAGCCTATTGTACACCTTGAAAGACCTGTGTCTCCTCAGGAAGAGGGCCTCTGTGTTGTGTCTGTCCCTTCCTGTAGAGGGCATCTGTGTTGTGTCTGTCTCTTCCTGTAGAGGGCATCTGTGTTGTCCTGCTCTGACCCTTCCTGTAGAGCAGGGGTTCCCAACCTTTTTTCCCCCAGGGACCCCCAAACATCTCTGATGAAATTCCTGGACCCCCCTCCTAATAAAATACCTTAAAATACTTTTTGTTTGTCATTTTAATACTTTTTTTTGTCATTTTAATAACAAACTGCTTATACACAGGCATGTGCATCATAATTAGACCCACTATGCTTCTTTGACTTGTGCCTTCAATCAACAAATCTAATCTTGCACCATATGTATTTAAAAATGTTGGCCAATATTCAAATCCTGTATTCATCCTCTCAAATCAGGCCCTAATGGTGAACGGTTTGCATTTATGTTGAATGAAGTAAGAATCCACTGCAGTAAAAATATCCTCACCTCGAGTGGTGGTAGTAAGGTTGACTGACATGAGAATGTCCTGCTTCAGATCCTCATTTTCGATATATTGCACATAAACGATGAGCACAGCCTCGTCTGCGACAGTTGTAGTTTCATCAAGTTGTATGGCAAATGGACCCTTTCTAAGCTTTTCTGACAGCTGCTGCTCGCAATCACTTGACATCTTATCAATTCGGTCTTTCACTACATTGTTCGAGAGTGGTACTGATTTTAGTTTATCCGCCACTTGTGGGCCGCACAGTTTCTAAACCATTTTGATGCAGGCTGGTTTGATGAGCTGCTCGCCAATATTGTGCGGTTTCTTTGCTTTTGCAATTAAAAGCGAACACTCAAAGGAGGCTTCGGTAGCCTTCTGTAAATCACTGCCACCCCTGCTCCACGCTACTCTAACATCAACAGGCTTGTTCGCCTTGAGAGACTGTTCTTTCCTCCGAAAAAAGTCTGGATCCTTCCCAACGGTTTCTGGGTGCTTAGACGCCTGATGTCTCTTCAGCTTGCTGGGCTTCAGGCTCGAGTTTGCCAACTTTTCTCCACAAATCACACACCCAGGTCGTTTGTCTGGTCCCTCAGTGAAGCCCATAGTGATGTAATTTTCGCGATTGCTGTAGGTCCTAACTTTTTTTGCAGATGAGCTGCCGTCATCTCCTTTTCGTTTGTCACACATTTTCGCCTCTGGCGGCTGACTGCAGACGAGCAGAGAAAGTTAACTAGCGTGCTAGGCTAGCTTCGCGTTTTAGCGGCTACCCGGTAGCCTACTGTTAACGTTCAAAAATTATGTCTAGATGTTTATTTATTTATCTTTATTTTTTATTGTAGTGGAGAGACTATTCATGCTTCTGATGATAAAAATATGCTAATTAAATATTTCTCTGAAAGAAAAAAATTATAAAAAAAAAAAAAAAAAAAAAAGACCTCAAATCATCTGTGGTCTGGCGGACCCCCTGCGCCCCCTGGCGGACCCCAGGTTGGGAATCACTGCTGTAGAGGGCCTCTGTGTTGTCCTGCTCTGTCCCTTCATGTAGAGGGCCTCTGTGTTGTCCTGCTCTGTCCCTTCATGTAGAGCCTCTGTGTTGTGTCTGTCCCATCCTGTAGAGCCTCTGTGTTGTGTCTGTCCCATCCTGTAGAGAGGCCTCTGTGTTGTGTCTGTCCCTTCCTGTAGTGGGCCTCTGTGTTGTGTCTGTCCCTTCCTGTAAAGGGCCTCTGTGTTGTCCTGCTCTGTCCCTTCATGTAGAGCCTCTGTGTTGTGTCTGTCCCATCCTGTAGAGGGCATCTGTGTTGTGTCTGTCCCTTCCTGTAGAGGGCCTCTGTGTTGTGTCTGTCCCTTCCTGTAGAGGGCCTCTGTGTTGTCCTGCTCTGACCCTTCCTGTAGAGGGCCTCTGTGTTGTCCTGCTCTGTCCCTTCCTGTAGAGGGCCTCTGTGTTGTCCTGCTCTGTCCCTTCCTGTAGAGGGCCTCTGTGTTGTCCTGCTCTGTCCCTTCCTGTAGAGGGCCTCTGTGTTGTCCTGCTCTGTCCCTTCCTGTAGAGGGCCTCTGTGTTGTGTCTGTCCCTTCCTGTAGAGGGCCTCTGTGTTGTCCTGCTCTGACCCTTCCTGTAGAGGGCCTCTGTGTTGTCCTGCTCTGTCCCTTCCTGTAGAGGGCCTCTGTGTTGTGTCTGTCCCTTCCTGTAGAGGGCCTCTGTGTTGTCCTGCTCTGACCCTTCCTGTAGAGGGCCTCTGTGTTGTCCTGCTCTGTCCCATCCTGTAGTGGGCCTCTGTGTTGTCCTTCTCTGTCCCTTCCTGTAGAGCCTCTGTGTTGTCCTTCTCTGTCCCTTCCTGTAGAGGTCATCAGTGTTGTCCTGCTCTGTCCCTTCCTGTAGAGGGCCTCTGTGTTGTCCGACCAGTTTATCGTAGGCGTCCACCACCTCCACCTCCTCTCCTTGGATAGTGATGGGAGTTGAAGGCCTCTACTTGCTCTGCCGGTAGTCCACCACCAGCTCCTTCAGATTCAGATTCAGATTCAGATTACTTTATTCGCCATTTTATACAGGTACAAAATGGAACGTGATTTGACATTACAGTGCATACCTTTTTCACAATTAAGAACAATACAACAGTAAATAAATAATTTTAAGTAAAGTGCGAGACAGGACAGAACAGTGAGACAACAATAAGACTGTGAAAGTGCGGTGGTCCTTGGTCTTGCTGATGTTGAGCTGGAGGTGATTGTTGTCACACGAAGCTCTCCACCAGGGCTCTGTACTCCTCGTTGTTTTGTGCAATATGTGCAATGAATAAAAACTCAAAAATACCAGTTTAATCTTAAAAAATATGACTAAAGCCTGTTCATGTCTATCCCCCTGGATATCATCAATATCAAGCCATTTCAGATATCCAATCAGCTTCCTCTGAAATATTGCACGATATACACCGGTTACTCTGAGTAGCCCATCAGTCATATCTGATGCATGTGAAAATGGGGGACCCTGATGTAAACAAGACAAACGTCTTTCTCTGGTCTGCATCCCCTTAACAAGTGTGTGTATTGAGCCGTACTGTATTGTACCCATTCTGCAATCTGTTAAATAAAGTTGTCATTCATTCATTCATTCATTCATTCATTCATTCATTCATTCATTCATTCATTCATTCATTCATTCATTCATTCATCTAGCTGAGGGTGGTGCTCACCGGCAGTGAGAAAATGATACCTATGACATTAACATTTCACAATAAGCAATGTATAACTGCATTAAAACATCATTATACTGTGTCTTTAAGAGAATGTGGTTTTAACAGGTCCCTATAACGTATGGATCATCATACGTTGATGGGTATTTCACGCATGCCTTGGCCCCATGTCACATTCTGAACACATCTCATCTGTCGCCTCATATAGGGGTTAACCCCCCGTGGTGTACGTCTTCCGAACACCAAGGGAGGCCGCTCCCTTCTCCAGGGCAACCAGCAAAATGAGTCAGAGGGAAGGCTAACGAGATATATGGATATGACTATTATGAGTTCAGCTGTTTCAAATGCAGTCAGCCTTCACTGGTGGTAAACGTCTCAGTAACACTTAGTCCATTGTAGACTCTCTAGAGCCCGACCAATACTGCATAATATATCATATAATATAATATAATGCCAGTACCTATCTCTGAATTGAAGTCTGCTTTTTCCTTTGATGCTTCCAACACCTGGAATGCCCTCCAATTGACTCTGAAGCTTCTTCCTTATTTTGCTGCATTTAAAAGTATGATCTCCGACCACTGTGTGTCGACTTGTAACCGTCTTAGCTGATTTTACATTTACATTTTGTCATTTAGCTGACGCTTTTATCCAAAGTGACTTACAAGTTTTGTACAACAAGACAGCAGGAAGGGTACACCTCTATCAGCTCTCTTTTACATTGTTTATTCTTATTTATTCATTTATTTATTGTCTTACGAGTTGAAATAAAGGTTTGAAATTAAATTAAAATCGTCCCTCACAAATGTAGGCGTTTTTCCAGGTATCAGAATATGTAGCACCTCGAGTAATATCACACAGTAATTTGTCTGCGGTGTGAAAATATGCAGAGACACATTAAATATCTTTAATGAGCCGTTTATGTCAAACTTAGTGCTGTCAGGCGATTAAAAAATGTATCTAATTAATTACAGGATTTGTAATTAATTAATCGAATTAATCGCATTTTAATCGCATAACCATTTTAGGCCTGATATTTTATAATCTATAATCATATTTCAAATTGCATGTGTCTGGATGGCAGAATTCTGTACTGTATCTACAAAACCTTCTGTTTAATCATCTTCCCTTTATTCATTTGCTTAAATTTGTCAGGTTTGGTCAATTTTAGCATGGTGTTATTCACAGTCAAAGATAAAAAAAATAAAAAATAAAAAATGAATTGAATTGATATTCTCATTTGGTTCATTACAATTTACTCAAGCCTAGTAACAGACACAGTATTTCTGACACTGGGAATACATTCCCTGAGATCCATAGATCCATAGAATCAGATACCAAGAACATGCAAATGGACCATTTAAAAAAAAAAACGTAAATGTTTATTCTACGTTCTTATGGAATGAATGAGATTTAAGAAAAAGAAATATATATATATATTTATAATTTTGTTTTATTAATTTTGAGTTAATTTTCATAACGCAATAATTTGATGTGTAATTAATTAATCTAATTAACGCAATAAACTGACAACCCTAGTTAAATTGTATCTGATTCTGGGGATTATCTTCGCTCCATCAAAATGTAAAGTGTATCTCTCCATTGCCTACAGGCTGGCTTGCAGTGTACGGAAGTAATGCATAGAATATTGACATTTGTTTTCTCTAATGAATGCATCTCCATATTCGCTATATCTATTTCTATGTATGTATTCTCTCTCCCTGTGTGTGAGTTATGAGAAGGTGTTATGCAGGGGGAGGGGTTATGTGTATTGCAATGGCCCGTGGGTAAAGTAGTGCAGCATGAATCGTTAAAGAGAAACAGCTGCCAAGTTTTTGAAGGTCTCTGGCTCAAAACAAGCTATTGTGGTATCATCATGTTTAATAAGACATAGATTGAAAAGTATCCGCCCAATCTGTACAAATGATAGAGAGAGAGAGAGAGAGAGAGAGAGAGAGAGAGAGAGAGAGAGAGAGAGAGAGAGAGAGATAGAGAGAGAGAGAGAGAGAGAGAGAGAAAGCGTAGATGGTAGAGAAACATAGACACAGAGAGGGGAAGCGTCTAAGCTCTCACCCTAAGTGTTATCCACTGGGGAGATGATCACAGAGCCCTCCCTTCAGATGCTACCGCATCTCTCTATCTGTTTCAACCCCAGGCTGCTTGGTGCTGCTGAGTGACCTCTCTTAAATACCGCAGGACTGTATCCCTATTCCCCCTAGAGATGAACTGCATCGGCTGTAATGGGAATGAAGTGAGCTGGACTGGCCAGCTTTAACCAGGCACTGGACCAAGAAGAAGGGCCTACACAACATCATAAGTGGGGGGGGGGGGGGGGGGGGGGGGGTTGCGTGAGAGGCTGGTTGTGTGACAGAAAGTGAGAGAGTGCGATGGAGAAGGTGCCAATAGAGGCCTTACATGGACAGTGGCTCAGGAGGTAAATCGGTCGTCTGGTAATCGGAAGGTTCTCTGTTCGATTCCCGTTCCTCCCGGGCAGTTAAGTGTCCTTGAGCAAGACACTTACTTAACCCTTAATTGCTCCTGATGAGCAGGTCGGCACACCGCATGGTTGCCTCTGCCGTCGGCGTGTGAATGTGGGAGTGAATGGGTGAATGTGAGGAACAAAAATTGTAAAGCACTTTGGATAAAAGCACTATATAAATGCACCATTTACCATTTATTTATGTCTTTGTCCAAACCTGCACAGGCTACAACATATGACATATATAACACATCAGTGAGGGTACCTTGTGTATACTGCACCGTGTGTATACCGTTTACTTTTTACATTTGGGTGAACTGCCCCTTTAAGAGTTTGTCAGACCTTTCTAAAACAGCAGCACATCACGTCATATTCCCAGAGCTAGAAACTAGGTTTCATAATCCGCGGAGGTGGACTCCTATCCGTCAATATTTAATTTCATTCAATATTGTTTTGCATCAAACATTTCCAATGAATGACTGTGCGCTCTGCAGCTTGTGGTTTGCTTATTATTATTATTATTATTATGTTTATTCCTTTCATTTCTGAAATGTCAGATGTGTGTGTGTCTACGATAGCACACAAATTACCTCCTCTAGCAATAACATTATTTCAGATTGTTCCGTCACGGTTATGTGAGTTTATCTCAAGCCCTGGTGGATTGGTAGGTTCATTACATTGTTGCTGTTTTCTGCATTTGTATATGAACATCAAGCCTTTTAATAACTTTATATATTATAAATACTTAATACTATGAGTCAGCAGTGCGTAAAACAAAACAACTTAATTCAACAACTCAAGTTAACTTCATTTAAGGTCAGCGCTAGATTTAAGACCCATGAGGACTGCATTTTGAAACTTGAAAGTTGTATTTCCACTGTAGTAAAATGGTAAAAAAAGGTATCTAGACGCAGCGGTTCTCAACAGGGGTGCCGCGGAGAGCTGCCAGGGGTGCCGCGAGATGCCTGGGAATGTTCTTTAAAAATATAGAATGACAACAGTCTTATTTTGAAAATCCTGTAGCGGGTCTCATTTCTGCCCAAGCGCAGCTCCAGCTATAATAACTAGGCTCCGACAGCTAGCAACGTTCAGGTCATTATGATACTCTTATTTTGAAAATCCGTGGTGTCGTGACTCATATCGGCTCTACAGCACACAGCCAATAGGATGCATCTCCACACAGCAGTAGCGTCTCTCTCAGCAGCAGTAGCGTGACGCGTCTGGAACAGTGAACACGCACATTGCAACAGAGCAAGGATAGTGTTTACGCGACCCAAAACAAATCCCTGCTGTTTTATTCCGCAACGGGTCAAATGCATATAACATGCTTTGCCATCCTTGCCATTCCTTTATGACCACGTCGTGTTTAAGACCGGAATTAACGCCCTGTTAGCATAAGCTTACAACAAGCTAAAGCCCTGTTCAGAGCGACAGAGAACAGCAGGGTGGGGACTTGGAAGGAGGACTGGGAAGGAGGGGGGGGGGGGGGGCATTCTCCCTCTGTGTGTGTGCGTTTGAAAAGATATGATGAAGTCAGACGAGTATATTATATTGATAGTAAATGTACTGAGGGTGGACAGACAGATGATGTTGATATTTAAACATAAAAAATACAATACATAGTAAATGTATGCATGATCATGCAACATAAAACAATTGCAGGAACGGTTTGGGAGAGGAAGGGGTTGCGTGTTCCAAAAAAATTACTTAAAGTTTAAAGCTCAATATATCAAAACGTGGCACTTTATAGTGAACAGGAGGTCTATTTGTATTAAAAACAATAAATAGTTTTTCATTTAAATGTCTGGAAGAGCTAAAAAAAAATTGTAATGTTTGTAATGTAATTCCTTACACGTAACGTGTCTGGCTGTGTGACGTCAACTTGTCAGCATGAAAATGACAGCCAAACATGGCACTGCAACTAAATAACACAAATACAATAGGCACATTTGTGACTGTTACAAATATAACACGTTTTATACTTGTGCTACAAGATGTTGGCCTGTGCTACAAAACTATCAACCTCTGTAGCACCAGTGCTATGTGCAAAAAAAGTTAATGTACAGCCCTGCAACTATTTAACTAAACAAATAGTCTATCTAGTGCTTCATGTGTATACAATAATTGCCTAATCTAATAACATGAACTAAAAAAGAAATCGATCACACGTTTCGTAAAGTTATTATAGAAACTTCACCAACTTAACGTCCGCGGCAGGCGTCATTACTTTTACCAACAGATTTTCCAACGCATTTCCAGAGCAGTCCTATGTCCGTTATCAAGGAAATGCAAAGCGGCTATCGCAATCGCCGTTGTGATAATAATCACTAAATGCATTCAGTGCTGGATCTAATCAAATGGATTTATCGAGACACATTATGGAAAGTTCAAGAACGGACCACACAGCTTCTGAAAAGTGCTAATTACACGCTTCCGACGGCGATGGTCTACTCGCAGAACAAGTGAGTGTATCAGCCGCTGTGTTATGATTATTTATGATACAAAATGTAAATGAATGAATGAATGAATGAATGAAAACTGTATTTAACAGCTAAACAGTAAAAGGCACTCTGCAGGGATGTGATGTCATAATCAATCGTCACCTCACTAGAATAATATTTCCAACATGAACCGCAAAGCTGAATTTTCACACAAAATGGACATGTTTTTAACTCGTCCATCGAAACAGGTTACAGTTACCAATACCAATTCAGTACCTTCCAGACCGCTGAGATTGCCCCAGTCAAACAGTGCAGCTGCAATGTTGTGTTCTCATGCTAAACCAGACTGGTATCATGTTGTGTGATTCTTTTCTGTATTTAAAAAAAAATACATGATTTTCTGTTTGAGAAATGGTCACACTATTGCTATATTTATTTATACATTTAGACCTGAAACGCCTGCTAATAATGCATTATATAGCCTGCATATACACATAAACGTTATTTTGAAAGCAAGCACTTTTGTCATCATTGTAGCAAAAAAGACAGGACCGGAAAAGTCTTTATCGTATGTAGGGGTGCCCTGGAATATTTTATTGGACACAGGGGTGCCTTGGCAGCAGAAAGGTTGAGAACCCCTGATCTAGACTAGAGCATGTATTTAGGTTTAACTTAAAAAGGGGAATTCCACCAATTTTAAGAATTCATGTTAGTACTGTGTCCCAGAACGGTTCCATCGATATTTTGTGAACGTGCGTCACTCTCTCTTAACCCTTTCACTGCCACACTACCAAAACGGTTAACCCTTTCACTGTGACAATACACAGAAGGTTAACCCTTTCACTGCCACACGACAGCCGGTTGTGTGATAGTAAAGGGTTAACCTTCTGTCGTGTGGCAGTGAAAGGGTTAAAGGAACACACCAACATTATTATGGGAAAGTGCTCACCGTCTTCTCCAGAGTCAGACAAGAAGACGGATACCAATTTCCTCTCTGTGCGTTCAGCAGAAAGCTATAGACATACGGACCCTCTAGCCTAGCTGTTGGCCCAAAACACCTCTCACATAGTTTTAAGCTAGGCTAGTGGATCCGCTTACATTCATTTGTGCTAAGCTAGGCTAGCTTGCAGCCGGATAGCTTTCTACTGAATCTATCTTCTTGGACTCTGGAGAAGTCGGTAAGCGCATTTCCCATAATATTGCCGTGTTCCTTTAACCCTTTCACTGCCACACGACAGAAGGTTAACCCTTTACTATCACACAACCGGCTGTCGTGTGGCAGTGAAAGGGTTAACATTCTGTGTATTGTCACAGTGAAAGGGTTAACCGTTTTGGTAGTGTGGCAGTGAAAGGTGTAGTGGTTAAACACTGTCGCCTCACAGCAAGAAGGTCCAGGGTTCAATTCCCGCTTGGGGACCAGGTTTCCATGATGCCAGTTACCCAGGTGGGGTATCTCCCGGGCCTTTCTGTGTGGAGTTTGCATGTTCTCCCCGTGCGCGCAAGGGTTACCCCCCCCGATAAGATAAACCCAATGGAAAAACATGCACAACAACAAGATCGCTAACGCTGTGGTGTCCTTGACGAAGACGGACAGGAGCACTTGGATTGGTCCCCTGGCGCGGCTCACGTTGCGCCTGTCTGCTCCCGGCTGCCCTTGGGGGGGAAGGACGACGGGATGGGTTAATCGCAGAGACGAATCGCATGCCGATTAATGACCTCTGAGTAGGTCCTAAATTATTATTATTATTATTAAAGGTTAAGCTTCTGTAGCGTCAGTGTGGCAGTGAAAGGGTTAACGTCTGGGGCGGCGGCACTGACTTTGTGGAGCCATAAAGTGTTGAGTTCTAACACCCAAACAACCTTTATATTGGAGCGATGTTATTAACAGCTCGGAACCACAATACGCCGCTTATTTGGGTGTAAAAAGGTCACACAGAGATTTTATGGGCCCACAAAGTCAAGGGTCCCCATTCACCGTGGAGCGGCCCTGGGTTTTACATGCAGGGGGCATGACGACACAAACTCAAGGGTTCTCTCTCGGTGAGAGTGGTCCGTGTTCGCCAATATTAACTCAACTGTTCCCGGGGCGCGGGAATCATTCTTAAAATAGGTGGGCCCCCTTTAAAAAAGGGCACTTCACCAAGAAAAACTATGCTGATTATGTGCAGTATAAATCAGCATTCTTGTCTTTTTGGTGAAGTGCCCCTTTAAGAGGCAGGCGACCCCGTGGCAGTGAAAGGGTTAAGAGGCAGGCGATCCCGTGGCAGTGAAAGGGTTAAGAGGCAGGCGATCCCGTGGCAGTGGGCTCACTAGTGGGGTAAGAAGAGAGAGCGGGAGGCCACCGTGACAATACAGCAAAGGGAGCGGCCCATCTATCACCACAGAGCCAAGATGGATGGCTTTATAGTGCAGATATTATTACAGCTAATGATTCACCTCAAGTGGCCATTATGGGGCTGTGATCAGTCTCTCTCGCTCACAGCTGCTTTTTTTATTCCCCCCCCCCCCCCCCCCCCAAAGAGTTGAGAAGCTGACGAGTGGAGTGACGTGAAACACGGAGATAGAGAGAGAGAGTCATGAGAGAGAGAGAGAGAGAGAGAGAGAGAGAGAGAGAGAGAGAGAGAGAGAGAGAGAGAGAGAGAGAGAGAGAGACATGAGAGAGAGAGAGAGAGAGAGAGAGAGAGAGAGAGAGAGAGAGAGAGAGAGAGAGAGATAGCGAGAGAGAGAGATAGAGAGAGAGAGAGAGAGAGAGAGAGAGAGAGAGAGAGAGAGAGAGATAGAGAGAGAGAGAGAGAGAGAGAGAGAGAGAGAGAGAGAGAGAGAGAGAGAGAGAGAGAGAGAGAGAGATAGAGAGGGGAGTGAGTAAGAAAGAAAGACAAAGAGAGGAAGTATAATATTTGTTGTGAAGGATCAGATTAAACCGAATATATATATTTATTTATGGATATATATTGAATAGTATTTGTATATCGTTTGATATCCCTTGTATATTCCTTGTACATATACACGGAATATTCCTTTAGTCTACTATAGCCCATAATAGTTCATTCTCTCATTGGACAAGGACCTGGCGCCAGGAGACAGGCCCCCTTGAGCCAAGTTCAATGGTACCGACGAAACATGTCTCTACTAGCCCCGGCTCTGCGCAGGAATACGGCTACCGAAAGGAGAGTGGCACTATTTGTTCACTGTGCATATAAATATGGCGCAAGAAATGTAGAAGTCCCCTTATCCCTTCGTCTTCTACCCAACTAAGTAACAGAACGTGAAGCCTCACCCCACGATACCGCGTGCGGTGTAGTATGGCCTGTTTGGCCTTAGAATAGCATTGAGACCTCGTGCGAATTAATAGCTGAATTGCCAGAGTTTGGCACCGTATTTCTATTAAGTAATAATAGTCTATTATGTATGGTGCGTCGTGCGGTTAGAGTTCTAGGGTGAGCAGCATCCCCATCGCTTCCTCGTGTTATCTAGAGTCTTAACCAGGTTGGGCAGACCACACGTGGTGCTTTCATCCGAGGAGTTCTAGGCGAGGACCGAGTGGACCTGTACATTGGATTACCTACCCGACGACTGCTGAGCCCTATGCGGCATGGAATATATATTTGCTTTGGTACTTTGATTTGTGGAGCGGATAATCGCCAACACCGGTGAGTGTTGGATTTACCCCGAGAGGAGTCAAGGTGAGACGGCGCTCAGACCAGACTGAGGTCGCCTCGCTTCTTCTTCACTGTGGAGCTACAGCTACAGCTACAGCCTACAAGAGAGCCAAGGTGTATTCATCTGTGGATCAAGATTCTACTGCACTGTCTTCTGTACGTGAAGTCTCCCTAGACATCGTTGACCAGACGGGATACTGCCGACGGCTCTCCTACCCCCCCTACCGGCTTACAACCGGGAGGACCCCTACAGTATATCCAGCTATAATCATTAAGTGACCATAGATATAATTCCCTAAGAGCCAGGTTGTATACTTGCTTCCTGCGTAACCAGAGATTGGACATTCAGTGTTGATTTGCCTACGAGTACTCATTTGCCTTACAAGAGCATTCAAATCATAAACGTAATAGTGAATGTTATATGTACCTTTTGCTATATATTAAATATTTGATTATTACCTTTGTGTGGACCTGGTTTCATGGTGGGAAAGTGTTCATCATATTTAGATATCGTGTACTGTATGGCCAGAAGACATAAAGCGGTAGTGGTTTAATGATACCATACTTATCAATACAGTCAGGGAATTGTACCCCTCAGTTACAATTGGTCCTTCGAGCCGGAGGGTAATTAGTGTAATATTAATATAGTGGTATTAATATTGAAATGGCCTATGATGAACACTCCACGAAACGGTCCTCCTAAAGTAGAACGCCCGCAGCGTAGACGACAGCCACCTCAGTACTTAGAGGATTACGCTGCCAGTATACTACCTAGCCTTCTACAAATGGTAAACGCGGTAAAAGTAGAAAGTAAAATTATGTCCGACCCTATCAACCAGGATACCCCGACCACAGAGGCCCTAGTGGGTTCTAATGTAACTGACCAAGCTCACGGTGGGGACCAGGAGGGAACTGACACGACTTTACCCCCCGCCAAGACCGAAGAAGTAGTCCCCCAAGAGCTCCGGGAGGAAGACAACCCTCCAGAGATGGAACTCTGCACGGAACAAGATGAGGAGAGCGCCGAGGAGATAGAGCTCCAGGACTCCCCGCAGGGGAACGCATCCCCAATGGGTACAGCCAGGAGCGGCTCACCTCTACAAGCGTCTTCCCCCAGCGAGGCGGAGAGGATGCTGTCACAGGCGTTCTTCGCCAGCCTGACAGCCTCTACCGAACGCGATCGACTTCAGGGTGAACGCGATCGACTTCAGGGTGAACGCGATCGACTCCAAGCACAGACGCTTAGCGAGCGCGAACAACTCCAAGCGCAGCAACGGAGCGAAGAAGAGCACATACGTCTAGAGCTGAGACGCCTTCAGACGGAAGAGAATATGGCAAGAGACCGGGCCGACACCCAGCGTGCCGCTGCCGGTGCCCAAAGAGAAGCAGATCTCACCAAGCGTGAAGCCGAGCGCGACAGACTACAAGCCGAGCGCGACAGACTACAAGCGCAGCTAATGGAGCAGCTGATCACCAGGGCAACACCCCCTCCCTCCACAAGGGGTTCCAGGGCCTCGTCAAGACACGTGTCAAGGGCACCCTCCCCTGACCGAGCAGGCGACCTTGAACTCGACCACCCGAGAGAGCCTACACCCCCCTCCGAACTCCTTCCCCGACCGGTCCAAGTGAGACCCAGCTACAAGGAAGGAACGGCGGACACCGCGGAGAGGCTAAATAGACGACTACAGGATCTAGATGACCTGGCAGAAGAAGAAGAGGGAGAAGAGGAGAGTCAAGCCCGACAGCAGCACATTACTCCACAGGACCAGGAGGTCCAGTACAGCCCAGGCTATACCCCCGCGGCTCTGCGCTACAGACCCCCGACTCGATTCACGGGTGAGCATGACGCACGACCAGTCCCGAGGAATAGCACCTGGACCAGCGGGCCATGGTACCCCGCCAGTACCAGCCCACCGCGAGGCGTAAGAAGAGACTCGCCCAGGAGGCCTCTCTTCCAACGCTCACCGATGTGCCAGCCATCCATGGCGTCATACATTGGCACACCGACGTTTCCAGACTTCACCCATGAGAACCAAGCACAGTACACGGAGCTACGGATGTGCTTAGAGACAATGATGGTGGATGTAGCTGATGAACGCCACAAGTATGCGATCCTATTGAAGCACCTGAAAGTACCCAGAGTGCACAACATAGCGCTGGCCTATGCCACCTCTACTACCCCATACACCGCGGCTCTAGCAGCACTAGATCAAAGATATGGACGTATATGGGATTACGTAATACAAGAGATAAGGCATATTGACCGCCTACCCCCAGCAACAGACAATCGCTCACTAGACGACCTGTCTATCAAAGTACAATCCCTGGTAGGGATGCTGGGGGCGCAACGAGAAAAGGGTATGCACGAACTATACGCAAACTCGAACGTCGAGAGGATTTTAGAGAAGCTGCCGCCCGCCCGACAGGAGCGCTTCAGGCGGCAAAGAGACCACCGTGATCCTAACGGTCCCGAGCCATCCCTCCTAGACCTAGCCGACTTCCTGGCGAGAGAAGTCAGCAGCCTACGGCTGGATACGTTCGTGCGGAGCACACCAAGCTCCAGAGAGGGACCTAGGAGAGTAAACGATGGCCGAAGATCGGTGACTGTCATGCACCAATCAGAATCAGTACCGAGCAGCAAGAACCACAGTACCCCCTCGATGAAAGAGAAGTGGAAGATGGTGTGCCCGTACTGCGAGAAGGAACACTGGTTGTCACAATGTGACCAGTTCAAGAAGATGACCGCTGAAGAAGTGAGTCACTGGATAAAGTCCAACAGGCGCTGTTACCGATGTGCGCGCAGTCACATGGCAGCCGAGTGCCGCCTCAAGAAGAGGTGTAGTCGGTGTGACGGAGCCCATCTAGATGTCCTACACGACAGTAACAAAAGAAAGCCTGCACCATCCAGCAGCACAAAGGCAAGTGTTATGTACATTGACCCCGCTAGCAGCAGCGGCGCCCAGGTGCTCTTAAAGGTGGTCCGTGTAACACTGAGTTACCAAGATAAGGTCATGGACACTTACGCCGTCCTTGATGACGGGTCAGAGAAGACCCTTCTCCTCGCGTCCGCTGCGGCCCAGCTGGGGCTGCGGGGGAGCGAGAACCAGATGACGATTCGGACAATAAGAAGAGATCTAAAGACGATAAAGGGCGAGAATGTATCCTTCACTATCGCAGCAAGCGGGCAGCCCGAGAGACGGTATAGGATTACTAATGCTTTCACCAGCCAAGAAATAGGACTATCGCAGTACACCTACCCCATCGCCAAGCTGATGGATAAATATGTGCACCTGCGTCAACTCCCTATCCCGCTCATAGACGGCGCCACCCCGACCCTGCTGATAGGCTCCGACCATGCAGACCTCATAGTCCCGATAGACCGGGTCCATACAGGACCCAGAGGTTGCCCTGCAGCAGTCGAGACCCGCCTAGGATGGACATTACAAGGCCCCCTCGCCAAGTCTCTTAACCGAACAGCAGCCACTAGCTGCCTCCACTCCAGAGCGACAGAAGGAGACACCACACTCCTGCAGCATGTCGAGAGGCTATGGACACTAGAGACAATGCCCTTTAAGAACGAAAAGAAAGACATTCGTTCTAAGGAAGATACCTACGCTATAGCCCTCCTCGAGCACGAGACAAAGAGAGTCAACGTCAACGGAGTGATGAGATACGCAACTCCACTCCTGAGGCGAGAGGGAATGCCCACCTTTCACGCCACAAAAGAGGCGACGGAGCGGTATCTATTGAACACAGAGCGGCGCCTAGCCAAAGACCCCGCTCAAGAAGCTGTGTACCGCGCTGAGATTAACAAATTAATCACAGCGGGACACATAAAGAAAATTGACATTAAAGAGGCCGATCAGACGACCGAATCATGGTACGTGCCGCACCACAAGGTCCACCACAAGGGCAAGGATCGCATTGTGTTTAACTGCAGCTACCAGATCGGATCACAAAATCTGAATAAAGAACTCTTGGCCGGCCCAACACTCGGCCCCTCCCTACTAGGCGTGCTACTACGCTTCCGCCAGGACAAGGTGGCTATCAGCGGCGACATCAAAGGGATGTTCCTGCAGGTGAGACTAGTGGAGGAGGACAAGCCCCTGCTGCGGTTCCTATGGAGAGAGAGGATCGGAGATGAGCACCCAGCCATCTATCAATGGGAAGTCCTCCCTTTCGGAACCACATGCAGCCCATGCTGTGCTACGTTTGCACTACAAAAACACGTCGCAGAGGACCCAGCAGCAGATGAAGAGGTCCAACAAAGTGTGACAAATAGTTTCTACGTGGACAACTGTTTACAAAGCGTCTCGACGCCAGAAGAAGCCGAGGCTCTCCTACTCAAGCTCCGCGCCTCCCTGATCAAAGACGGCTTTGATCTCAGGCAGTGGGCCAGCAGCGACCCGCAAGTACTGCGCAGCCTCTCCCCCGATGATAAGGCAGCGAGCAGCGACACCTGGATGGCGACCATCCCAGGAGAAGCCCAAGAAATGACACTAGGACTAGTCTGGCGCTTCAAAACAGACTCGCTCCATTATAGACACAAACCCCTGATCAAGGAGCAGGGAAGGTCGACGGCAATACCGACCACCAGACGGAGTGTATACAGAACACTCGCCAGACAATATGACCCGTTGGGATGTATTCTACCTTACACCACCAGGGCAAAGATGATTGTAAGAGCGCTATGGGACAAAGACCAGGGCTGGGACGATCCCATACCCGAACACCTTGCATCCACATGGAGAGAGTGGGAGACGGAACTCCGCTCACTCCCAGGTGTTAATATACGCCGCAGCTACTTCCCACCCACAGTGAGGCCAGAGACATGCAAGATCGACCTGCACGTATTCAGCGACGCCTCCGAAGTAGCCTACGGTTCGGTGGCTTACTTGCGTGCCCGAGAGGAGGGAGGAGAAATACATACTGCTTTCATCCTGGCTCGCTCAAGAATAGCCCCACGCAAGCAACAATCTATCCCGCGTCTAGAGCTCTGCGCAGCCCTAGCAGGAGCGCAGCTCGCCACGTTAATCCAACGTGAACTCACCATCCCGGTGCAAAGAACAATCTTGTGGTCAGACTCTACGACCGTACTCACATGGATCCGGTCTGATTCGTGCAGATACAAGGTCTTCGTGGGAGTCAGAGTCACCGAGATTCAAGAGTTAACAGAAGTAGCGAGCTGGAGGTATGTGGACACCAAACACAACCCAGCTGACGTCATCACCCGGGGAATGTCCCTGGATGACCTCACCCGTCACAACCTCTACAGTGACGGGCCAGAGTTCCTTAAGCTCCCGGAAGAAAAGTGGCCTACACCCACCCCACGGGAGGCGAGTAAAGAGGAGGCAGAGAACAAGAAACCTATGTTCTGTGGGTTGACACACACACTCGTCCCCACAGACCCCGATCTAGACGATTGCCTCACCCTAGAGAGTGCGCAGCTAAAGACATTTCTGTGGCACCACCCAGAGGTTCAGCCCACAACTGACATTTCAGCAGCTGACTACGAAGAAGCAGAACTCCTTCTACTACAACGAGCCCAGAGAGACTCGTTCCCCGATGAGCTAGCCTGTCTACAGGGAGCAAAGCCCGTCCCATCAGACAGCAGACTGCTCCACCTAGCCCCCGAGAGCGACGCCCATAATCTCATCAGAGTGGGTGGTCGTCTGCGGAGAGCCCCAGACCTACCGGATGACGTTAAGTACCCGATAGTCTTGAACAGCCGACATAAGGTCACAGAGCTGATCATAAAGAAATACGACGAGGATGTACACCACGCAGGGGCAGAGAGAGTCTTCGCGGAGATCAGACGTCGTTATTGGATACTGCAAGGGAGAGAAGCAGTGCGGCGCTTCCAGCGAACCTGTCTAGACTGCCGTAAGTGGCGCGCGCAGCCCAGTATACCCCGGATGGCTGACCTACCTCCCTGTCGCCTCCGACTCGGCGACAAGCCTTTTCACTCCACCGGTATGGACTGTTTCGGCCCGCTGTATATAAAGAGAGGAAGAGGAACCGAGAAGCGGTGGGGTATTGTATTCAAATGCATGACCACCAGAGCGATACATATCGAACTCCTCCCAACCATGAGCACAGACTCATTCCTTATGGCCTTCCGAAGATTCACATCACGGAAAGGAAAACCGTCTACATTGTTGTCTGATCACGGGACAAACTTCAAAGGCGGAGAAAGAGAGCTGAGAGAGAGCTTCCAAGCTATGGGCCCAGAACTTAAGACCCACCTCGCTCCATCCCAGATTGACTTCCAGTTTAATCCCCCGAACGCACCTCACTTCGGTGGAACCTGGGAACGAGAAGTACGTTCCATAAAGACAGCCCTGTACGCCGTGCTTGGGGCCCAGACCGTGGCGGAAGAAGTCCTAATGACAGTCCTCACGGAGATCGAGGGAGTATTGAACTCAAAGCCCCTCGGTTACGTCTCAAGTGATGTAGCAGATGTCGACCCAGTCACCCCCAACACACTCTTGATGGGGCGGCTGGACCCCGCGCTACCACAGACAATGTACAGGCCTGAAGAAGCGAACGGCCGAAGAATGTGGAGGTACAGTCAAGTACTGGCTGACAAGTTTTGGAACAGCTTCCTACTCCACTACCTACCGTCTCTACAGACCCGCCAGAAGTGGGTAAAAGAGAGAGACAATTTGACAGAAGGAACAGTCGTCATGATTATCGACCAGTCACTACCCCGAGCTATGTGGCCGGCTGGCCGCGTAAGCAAAGTGATCACCGGTGCCGATGGAAAGGTCCGAGCAGCTGAAGTGCTCGTCCAAGGACGGACTTACACCCGACCCGTGGCGAGGCTAATAGAACTGCCAAGGCTCCCCGATACTATCGATGACGACCATGACCCCATGACTTTGTGAGTTGACTGACCCTTACAGCGGACATTGAGTAGTGGACAGTGCGGTTAATCTGTCTCTGCTTAGCTAATTAGGTGGGACTAATTAGGGGGCGGCTGTTGTGAAGGATCAGATTAAACCGAATATATATATTTATTTATGGATATATATTGAATAGTATTTGTATATCGTTTGATATCCCTTGTATATTCCTTGTACATATACACGGAATATTCCTTTAGTCTACTATAGCCCATAATAGTTCATTCTCTCATTGGACAAGGACCTGGCGCCAGGAGACAGGCCCCCTTGAGCCAAGTTCAATGGTACCGACGAAACATGTCTCTACTAGCCCCGGCTCTGCGCAGGAATACGGCTACCGAAAGGAGAGTGGCACTATTTGTTCACCGTGCATATAAATATGGCGCAAGAAATGTAGAAGTCCTCTTATCCCTTCGTCTTCTACCCAACTAAGTAACAGAACGTGAAGCCTCACCCCACGATACCGCGTGCGGTGTAGTATGGCCTGTTTGGCCTTAGAATAGCATTGAGACCTCGTGCGAATTAATAGCTGAATTGCCAGAGTTTGGCACCGTATTTCTATTAAGTAATAATAGTCTATTATGTATGGTGCGTCGTGCGGTTAGAGTTCTAGGGTGAGCAGCATCCCCATCGCTTCCTCGTGTTATCTAGAGTCTTAACCAGGTTGGGCAGACCACACGTGGTGCTTTCATCCGAGGAGTTCTAGGCGAGGACCGAGTGGACCTGTACATTGGATTACCTACCCGACGACTGCTGAGCCCTATGCGGCATGGAATATATATTTGCTTTGGTACTTTGATTTGTGGAGCGGATAATCGCCAACACCGGTGAGTGTTGGATTTACCCCGAGAGGAGTCAAGGTGAGACGGCGCTCAGACCAGACTGAGGTTGCCTCGCTTCTTCTTCACTGTGGAGCTACAGCTACAGCTACAGCCTACAAGAGAGCCAAGTTGTATTCATCTGTGGATCAAGATTCTACTGCACTGTCTTCTGTACGTGAAATCTCCCTAGACATCGTTGACCAGACGGGATACTGCCGACGGCTCTCCTACCCCCCCTACCGGCTTACAACCGGGAGGACCCCTACAGTATATCCAGCTATAATCATTAAGTGACCATAGATATAATTCCCTAAGAGCCAGGTTGTATACTTGCTTCCTGCGTAACCAGAGATTGGACATTCAGTGTTGATTTGCCTACGAGTACTCATTTGCCTTACAAGAGCATTCAAATCATAAACGTAATAGTGAATGTTATATGTACCTTTTGCTATATATTAAATATTTGATTATTACCTTTGTGTGGACCTGGTTTCATGGTGGGAAAGTGTTCATCATATTTAGATATCGTGTACTGTATGGCCAGAAGTTAAAGTACATAAAGCGGTAGTGGTTTAATGATACCATACTTATCAATACAGTCAGGGAATTGTACCCCTCAGTTACAATATTAATTCATTTTTTCCAGGGTTCTGTCAGTAGAAATGCCATCTCCGAGTCTGCTCATTACAGGGATTAAAGCAAAAAAATTATCTCCTGACTGAACTTTTTTCAGGCCAAGTCATATTCTTATTTTAACCTCCACTATATATTTTTTATTTAATAGTGTTACGAAGGATCAGATTAAACCGAATATATATATTTATTTATGGATATATATTGAATAGTATTTGTATGTCGTTTGATATCCCTTGTGTAACTGAGGGGTACAATTCCCTGACTGTATTGATAAGTATGGTATCATTAAACCACTACCGCTTGATGTACTTTAACTTCTGGCCATACAGTACACGATATCTAAGTATGATGAACACTTTCCCACATATGAAATCAGGTCCACACAAATATAACAGTCGAAGGTTTAATATAGCAAAAGGTATATACAACATTCACTTAATTACATTTATGATTTGAATGCACTTGTAAGGCAAATGAGTATTCGTAGGCAAATCAACACTGAATGTCCAATCTCTGGTTACGCAGGAAGCAAGTATACAACCTGGTTCTTTAGGGAACTATAGCGATGGTACTTAAGGATTATAGCGGGATACTAAAGGGGTCCTGCTGGTTGTAAGTCAGTAAGGGGGGGGGGGGGGGGGTTTGGAGAGCCGTCAGCTGCATCCCATCTGGCCAACGATTCCTGGGGAGAATTCAGGTACAGAACACAGTGCCCGCAGGATCTTGATCCACAGATGAATACACTTGGGCCCTCTTGTAGACGGTAGCTGTAGGCTGTAGGTCCACAACGAAGGAGAAGAGAGGCGGCCTCGGTCTGGGTTGAGCGCCGTCTCACCTGGGCTCCTCTCGGGGGTAATTCCAACACTCACCGGCGTTGGCTGTTATCCGCTCCACAAATCAAAGCGCCCAAAGCAAATAGATATTCCATGCCGTATAGGCTCAGCAGTCGTCCGGGTAGGTAATCCAATGTGCAGGTCCACTCGTCCTCGCCCAGAACTCCTCGGATGAAAGCACCACGCGTGGTCTGCCCAGCCTGGTTAAGACTCTAGATAACGCGAGGAAACGATGGGGGTGCTGCTCACTTTAGAACTCTAACCGAACGATGCACCATACATAATAGACTATTATTAACTTAATAGAAATACGTCCCACTCGACGGTACAGTGCCAAACTATGACAATTCAGCTATGAATTTACACGAGGTCTCAATGCCTATTCTGGGGCCAAATAGGCCATACTGCACCACACGTGGGTCGTGGGTGAGGCTTCACGTCTGTTACTAGGTTGGAGGGTAAAGGACTAATGGACTAAAAGAAAGTTCTACTTTACTTGCGCCATATTTATATGCACGGTGAACAAATAGTACCATTCGTATTTCGGTAGCCGTATTCCTACGCGGAACCGGGGCTAGTTGGGACATGTTCGTCGGCACTATTGAACTTGACTCAAGGGGCTTGTCTGCTGGCGCCAGGTTCTTGTCCAATGAGAGAATGGACTATTATGGGCTGTAGTAGACTAAAGGGATATTCAGTGTATATGTACAAAGAATATACAAGGGATATCAAACGATATACAAATACTATTAAATATATATCCATAAATAAATATATATATTCGGTTTAATCTGATCCTTCACAACACCTTGTATATTCCTTGTACATATACACGGAATATCCCTTTAGCCTACTATAGCCCATAATAGTTCATTCTCTTATTGGACAAAGGACCAGGCGCCAGGGGACCAGCCCCTGGCGTCAAGTTCAAAGGTACCGACGAGACATGTCCGTACTAGCCCCGGCTCCGCTCAGGGATACGGCTACCGAAATGAGAGTGGCACTATTTGTTCACCGTGCATATAAATATGGCGCAAGTAAATGTAGAAGTCCCTTACCCTTCTTCCCAACTTAGTAACAGAACGTGAAGCCTCACCCACGATACGACGTGCGGTGAAGTATGGCCTGTTTGGCCTTAGAATAGCATTGAGACCTCGTGCGAATTAATAACTGAATTGTCAGAGTTTGGCACTGTACCGTCGAGTGCGACGTATTTCTATTAAGTAATAATAGTCTATCGTGTATGGTGCATCGTGCGGTTAGAGTTCTAAAGTGACCAGCATCTCCAACGCTTCCTCGTGTTATCTAGAGTCTTATCCAGGTTGGGCCGACCACATGGCGCTTTCATCCGAGGAGATCTAGGCGAGGACCGAGGGACATGTACACTGGATTACCTACCCGACGACTGCTGAGCCCTATGCGGCTGGAATATATATTTGCTTTGGTACTGTGATTTGTGGAGCGGATAATCGCCGACGCCTGCGAGTGTTGGATTTACCCCCGAGAGGAGTCAAGTTGAGTCGGCGCTCAGAGAGACTGAGGTCGCCTAGCTTCTTCTTCATTGTGGAGCTACAGCCTACAATAGAACCAAGGTGTATTCATCTACGGATCAAGAGTCTATTGCACTGTCTTCTGTACTTGAAGTCTCCATAGATATCGTTGACCAGACGGTCTACTACCGACGGCTCTCCTACCCCCCCTACCGGCTTACAACCGGGAGGACCCCTCCAGAATATCCCGCTATATCATTAAGTGTACCATAGATATAATTCCCTAAGAGCCAGGTTGTATACTTGCTTCCTGCGTAACCAGAGATTGGACATTCAGTGTTGATTTGCCTACGAGTACTCATTTGCCTTACAAGTGCATTCAAATGATAAATGTAAGATAAATATTCTATGTACCTTTTTCTCCATTAAATATTTGATTATTACCTTTGACTGGAACCGATTTCATTGTGGAAAGTGTTCATCATATTTAGATATCGTGTACTGTATGGCCAGTAGTTAAAGTACATAAAGCGGTAGTGGTTTAATGATACCATACTTATCAATACAGTCAGGGAATTGTACCCCTCAGTTACAAATAGCGTTAGCGTTTTAAGGGAACTAGATCATTTTGAACATCTTTTCTATTGCCAGTTTGCTTTTACGTAATATCAATGCTGTTTTCAATTCATTAAATGAAACTGATTGCAAGGGTTGACTGACTTTGTCATACAAATAAACAAATCTACATACTGTAACTTTTCAGTATTGTGTATAGTTCAAATTATGTATTGTCTATACTGTAGTTCAAATTCAGTATTGTGTATAGTTCAAATTCAGTATTGTGTATAGTTCAAATTATGTATCGTCTATAGATCAAATTATGCAGGGCTCGAAATTAACATTTTTACTTGGTAGCAAAAATGTAGGAGCACCCACCAAAATGTAAGGAGCACCAACAATATATATGTAATATTTTTTTTTATTGATAAAAAAACGACAATATAACAGTACTGTAATGCAGTAAAACAGTGAAAGTAGCCTTAAAGGGGAACTCCAACATTTTGGGAAATTAGCTTATTTAACATCTTCCCTGGAGTTAGACAAGAAGATACATACCTTTTTTGTCTCTGTGCGTGCATTTTAGCTTTGGGAATAGACGCTCCGTTAGCATAGCTTAGCTTCATCACTGGAAGTGAGGCAGGACAGTAGCCTTACAGTGCCTTACAGTGTATTGCAAGGTCTGACATTGACCAAACTTGATATGCATGACCTTGGTGGGCTCTAGGTCAACTCCTGAAAAGGGGGTCAATGTCAGACTTTGCAATCAAAAGTTAGGGGGCTAATAACCCTTGCCATAATTTCAGTGCGCCCCCTAACTTTTGATTGCAAGGTCTGACATTGACCCCCTTTTCAGGAGTTGACCTAGAGCCCACCAAGGTCATGCATATCAAATTTGGTCAATGTCAGACCTTGCAATACACTGTAAGGCACTGTAAGGCTACTGTCCTGCCTCACTTCCAGTGATGAAGCTAAGCTATGCTAACGGAGCGTCTATTCCCAAAGCTAAAATGCACGCACAGAGACAAAAAAGGTATGTATCTTCTTGTCTAACTCCAGGGAAGATGTTAAATAAGCTAATTTCCCAAAATGTTGGAGTTCCCCTTTAAACTATAGTATAGTGTAGACCTAGTAGTGTAGCCTATAGTGTAGACTATGACATTTTGAGGGTACGATAACCTTGGGCAAAAATACCACGGTTTCACGGTATTCGGTACATAAAAAAATCCCCCATTGAACAAAACGTATTACAGTGCACAATAAGCTTTTCTGTAAGTGTTATTTATGAATGTGTGAAGACTGTCTGTATTACACACAGAGGGAACTGTCTGACCACTTTAAAACAAAGTGCAGAATATAAAATACTTCCAAATAAACTTTCATGATTATGAATATGTAGGCTACATGTCAAAAGGGCATTTTGCTAATGTAATCTACTTGCAAAGATGTGTTATAATATAGCATAGTACTATTCTTACTATATTAAACTTTGGATTCATCTTTTGTGGTGGCTCAACATTATTCACACACGGAACTATGTGTTGGGGATAAGGGTTCCGCACGGACCATATTTTTTGTTACATTGCTGTCGGCAAAGTAGCTCAGAGTGTCAACAGAGTGTTGATGTTGAGTTGATGTTAGCTGCTAGCTGGCTACCCAAATCCACAACAGCCAGGCAGCCAACCGTACAAAATACAGTCTCAGCCAATCACATCGATTTGTACAGTTAGTTAGCTCCACTCCATTGCGAATTAAAAGTTAGCCAGCCAGCGCAGACCGTATTAGCTAGACACAGTTGCTAGGTAGCTAACGTTAGCCAGCCGAAGATCGGTAGCTAGCTAACGTTAGCCACAGCTGCAAAAAACGAATTTCAATTATGTTATGACTGAGCTATCAGCTAGCCAGCTAGATAACGTTAGACAACGCCTCGTGTATTAAACTAAAGTGAAAGGGCCATTGTTTAATGCTTCAGTGGTGTTAAAAGAGGACCTGCACGCTTGCTATCTTCGGTGCGAATGAGACAGGGTCTGTGAGGGGGAGGGGGAGGGGGAGGGCACTGCGAGCAGCGTGTGTGTGCGTCAAGCTCACGTTTGATTGGTTAGAATGGTCAAAATGCCCCTTTTCATGATATTTGACGCCTCTGATTGGCTCAATTTAGTTTCAATCTGTATGCATCTACAAATCATATTATACCAGGTTAAAATCCGTCACGACTCCGAATCAAATGACGGAACTCCGAATCAAATTGACGGATATCCGTCTCAAGACGGAACGCTTTAATGCCTGTCATTATGACAGTGATGATGTGGTTAGGGGAGTAGTGATGTGCAGATCTGTTTACTGAATCAAGATGAAGAACAACACTGTGTAGGCTATGTAGAACACTATGTAGAACAATACAACACTGTGTGGGCTATGTAGAACACTATGTAGAACAATACAACACTGTGTGGGCTATGTAGAACACTATGTAGAACAATACAACACTATGTGGGCTATGTAGAACACTATGTAGAACAATACAACACTATGTGGGCTATGTAGAACACTATGTAGAACAATACAACACTATGTGGGCTATGTAGAACACTATGTAGAACAATACAACACTGTGTGGGCTATGTAGAACACTATGTAGAACACTATGTAGAACACTATGTAGAACACTATGTAGAACACTATGTAGAACAATACAACACTATGTGGGCTATGTAGAACACTATGTAGAACAATACAACACTATGTAGAACACTGTAGAACAATACAACACTATGTAGAACACTGTAGAACAACACAACACTATGTAGAACACTATAGAACAACACAACACTATGTAGAACACTGTAGAACAACACAACACTATGTAGAACACTATAGAACAACACAACACTATGTAGAACACTATAGAACAACACAACACTATGTAGAACACTATAGAACAATACAACACTATGTAGAACACTATAGAACAACACAACACTATGTAGAACACTATAGAACAACACAACACTATGTAGAACACTATAGAACAACACAACACTATGTAGAACACTATGTAGAACACTATAGAACAACACAACACTATGTAGAACACTATAGAACAACACAACACTATGTAGAACACTATAGAACAACACAACACTATGTAGAACACTATAGAACAATACAACACTATGTAGAACACTATAGAACAACACAACACTATGTAGAACACTATAGAACAACACAACACTATGTAGAACACTATAGAACAACACAACACTATGTAGAACACTATAGAACAACACAACACTATGTAGAACACTATAGAACAACACAACACTATGTAGAACACTATAGAACAACACAACACTATGTAGAACACTATAGAACAACACAACACTATGTAGAACACTATAGAACAACACAACACTGTGTAGAACACTATAGAACAACACAACACTATGTAGAACACTATAGAACAACACAACACTATGTAGAACACTATAGAACAACACAACACTATGTAGAACACTATAGAACAACACAACACTATGTAGAACACTATGTAGAACAACACAACACTATGTAGAACACTATAGAACAACACAACACTATGTAGAACACTATGTAGAACAACACAACACTATGTAGAACACTATAGAACAACACAACACTATGTAGAACACTATAGAACAACACAACACTATGTAGAACACTATGTAGAACAACACAACACTATGTAGAACACTATAGAACAACACAACACTATGTAGAACACTATAGAACAACACAACACTATGTAGAACACTATAGAACAACACAACACTATGTAGAACACTGTAGAACAACACAACACTATGTAGAACACTATAGAACAACACAACACTATGTAGAACACTATAGAACAACACAACACTATGTAGAACACTATAGAACAACACAACACTATGTAGAACACTGTAGAACAACACAACACTGTGTAGAACACTATAGAACAACACAACACTATGTAGAACACTATAGAACAACACAACACTATGTAGAACACTATAGAACAACACAACACTATGTAGAACACTGTAGAACAACACAACACTGTGTAGAACACTATAGAACAACACAACACTATGTAGAACACTATAGAACAACACAACACTATGTAGAACACTATAGAACAACACAACACTGTGTAGAACACTATAGAACAACACAACACTATGTAGAACACTGTAGAACAACACAACACTATGTAGAACACTATAGAACAACACAACACTATGTAGAACACTATAGAACAACACAACACTATGTAGAACACTATAGAACAACACAACACTATGTAGAACACTATAGAACAACACAACACTATGTAGAACACTATGTAGAACACTATAGAACAACACAACACTGTGTAGAACACTATAGAACAACACAACACTATGTAGAACACTGTAGAACAACACAACACTGTGTAGAACACTGTAGAACAACACAACACTATGTAGAACACTATGTAGAACAACACAACACTATGTAGAACACTATAGAACAACACAACACTATGTAGAACACTATAGAACAACACAACACTGTGTAGAACACTGTAGAACAACACAACACTATGTAGAACACTATAGAACAACACAACACTATGTAGAACACTATAGAACAACACAACACTATGTAGAACACTATAGAACAACACAACACTATGTAGAACACTGTAGAACAACACAACACTATGTAGAACACTGTAGAACAACACAACACTGTGTAGAACACTATAGAACAACACAACACTATGTAGAACACTGTAGAACAACACAACACTATGTAGAACACTGTAGAACAACACAACACTGTGTAGAACACTATAGAACAACACAACACTATGTAGAACACTATAGAACAACACAACACTATGTAGAACACTATAGAACAACACAACACTATGTAGAACACTGTAGAACAACACAACACTATGTAGAACACTATAGAACAACACAACACTATGTAGAACACTATAGAACAACACAACACTATGTAGAACACTATAGAACAACACAACACTATGTAGAACACTATAGAACAACACAACACTATGTAGAACACTATAGAACAACACAACACTATGTAGAACACTATAGAACAACACAACACTATGTAGAACACTATGTAGAACACTATAGAACAACACAACACTGTGTAGAACACTATAGAACAACACAACACTATGTAGAACACTGTAGAACAACACAACACTATGTAGAACACTATAGAACAACACAACACTATGTAGAACACTATGTAGAACACTATAGAACAACACAACACTGTGTAGAACACTATAGAACAACACAACACTATGTAGAACACTATGTAGAACACTATAGAACAACACAACACTATGTAGAACACTATAGAACAACACAACACTATGTAGAACACTATAGAACAACACAACACTATGTAGAACACTATAGAACAACACAACACTATGTAGAACACTGTAGAACAACACAACACTATGTAGAACACTATAGAACAACACAACACTATGTAGAACACTATGTAGAACACTATAGAACAACACAACACTATGTAGAACACTATAGAACAACACAACACTATGTAGAACACTATAGAACAACACAACACTATGTAGAACACTATAGAACAACACAACACTGTGTAGAACACTATGTAGAACACTATAGAACAACACAACACTATGTAGAACACTATAGAACAACACAACACTATGTAGAACACTATAGAACAACACAACACTATGTAGAACACTATAGAACAACACAACACTATGTAGAACACTATAGAACAACACAACACTATGTAGAACACTATAGAACAACACAACACTATGTAGAACACTATAGAACAACACAACACTATGTAGAACACTATAGAACAATACAACACTATGTAGAACACTATAGAACAACACAACACTATGTAGAACACTATAGAACAACACAACACTGTGTAGAACACTATAGAACAACACAACACTATGTAGAACACTATAGAACAACACAACACTATGTAGAACACTATAGAACAACACAACACTATGTAGAACACTATAGAACAACACAACACTATGTAGAACACTATAGAACAACACAACACTATGTAGAACACTATAGAACAACACACCACTATGTAGAACACTATAGAACAACACAACACTATGTAGAACACTGTAGAACAACACACCACTATGTAGAACACTATAGAACAACACAACACTATGTAGAACACTATAGAACAACACAACACTATGTAGAACACTATAGAACAACACAACACTATGTAGAACACTATAGAACAACACAACACTATGTAGAACACTATAGAACAACACAACACTATGTAGAACACTATAGAACAACACAACACTATGTAGAACACTATGTAGAACAACACAACACTATGTAGAACACTATAGAACAACACAACACTATGTAGAACACTATAGAACAACACAACACTATGTAGAACACTGTAGAACAACACAACACTATGTAGAACACTATAGAACAACACAACACTATGTAGAACACTATGTAGAACAATACAACACTATGTAGAACACTGTAGAACAACACAACACTATGTAGAACACTATAGAACAACACAACACTATGTAGAACACTATAGAACAATACAACACTATGTAGAACACTGTAGAACAACACAACACTATGTAGAACACTATAGAACAACACAACACTATGTAGAACACTATAGAACAACACAACACTATGTAGAACAATACAACACTGTGTAGAACACTATAGAACAACACAACACTATGTAGAACACTATAGAACAACACAACACTATGTAGAACACTATAGAACAACACAACACTGTGTAGAACACTATAGAACAACACAACACTATGTAGAACACTATAGAACAACACAACACTATGTAGAACACTATAGAACAACACAACACTATGTAGAACACTATAGAACAACACAACACTATGTAGAACACTATAGAACAACACAACACTATGTAGAACACTATAGAACAACACAACACTGTGTAGAACACTATAGAACAACACAACACTATGTAGAACACTATAGAACAACACAACACTATGTAGTACACTATAGAACAACACAACACTATGTAGAACACTATAGAACAACACAACACTGTGTAGAACACTATGTAGAACAACACAACACTATGTAGAACACTATGTAGAACAACACAACACTATGTAGAACACTATAGAACAACACAACACTATGTAGAACACTATAGAACAACACAACACTATGTAGAACACTATAGAACAATACAACACTATGTAGAACACTGTAGAACAACACAACACTATGTAGAACACTATAGAACAACACAACACTATGTAGAACACTATAGAACAACACAACACTATGTAGAACAATACAACACTGTGTAGAACACTATAGAACAACACAACACTATGTAGAACACTATATAACAACACAACACTATGTAGAACACTATAGAACAACACAACACTGTGTAGAACACTATAGAACAACACAACACTATGTAGAACACTATAGAACAACACAACACTATGTAGAACACTATAGAACAACACAACACTATGTAGAACACTATAGAACAACACAACACTATGTAGAACACTATAGAACAACACAACACTATGTAGAACACTATAGAACAACACAACACTGTGTAGAACACTATAGAACAACACAACACTATGTAGAACACTATAGAACAACACAACACTATGTAGTACACTATAGAACAACACAACACTATGTAGAACACTATAGAACAACACAACACTGTGTAGAACACTATGTAGAACAACACAACACTATGTAGAACACTATGTAGAACAACACAACACTATGTAGAACACTATAGAACAACACAACACTATGTAGAACACTATAGAACAACACAACACTATGTAGAACACTATAGAACAACACAACACTGTGTAGAACACTATGTAGAACAACACAACACTATGTAGAACACTATAGAACAACACAACACTGTGTAGAACACTATGTAGAACACTATAGAACAACACAACACTATGTAGAACACTATAGAACAACACAACACTGTGTAGAACACTATAGAACAACACAACACTATGTAGAACACTATAGAACAACACAACACTATGTAGAACACTATGTAGAACACTATAGAACAACACAACACTGTGTAGAACACTATAGAACAACACAACACTATGTAGAACACTATATAACAACACAACACTGTGTAGAACACTATAGAACAACACAACACTATGTAGAACACTATAGAACAACACAACACTATGTAGAACACTATGTAGAACAACACAACACTATGTAGAACACTATAGAACAACACAACACTATGTAGAACACTATGTAGAACAACACAACACTATGTAGAACACTGTAGAACAACACAACACTATGTAGAACACTATAGAACAATACAACACTGTGTAGAACACTATAGAACAACACAACACTATGTAGAACACTGTAGAACAACACAACACTATGTAGAACACTGTAGAACAACACAACACTATGTAGAACACTATTGTAACGGCAGCATGCCGGCGCTGTTTCTTGGTGTAGACGGGGAGTGAATCCATACGCGCTCAACGTCCAAAGAAATAGTTTTCCACACATTAAGCTCCGTTATCAGACACCGATGTGGTGACCCGATTTAATTAGAATAAGTAGGTTACATGGGAGGGTTGATCACAGTGATCCTAAAACGTCATATAACCTGGTCTAATTGCTTAAAGTGTAATCTAAACAGTTTCCGAAAGCGTCCTGAAGCGCTGAAGCGGTAAGAAAATCATATGCTTTTCCCCATCGGCTACCGCCCAACAGGTGATTCCTATCACCTATTTAATGATCTCTGCCGCGCCATGGCCGATCACCTGACAGGTGCCGGTGATCCACTCCCAGCGCAACAGAGTCCACCCAACAAGCTACACAGAATCATAACATTCCCCTCAATCATTACATTCCCATAAATCATTACATTCCCATAAATTGTAACCTTCTATTGATAATAATAATGATAATAATGATAATAATAATAATACTAATAATAATAATAATAATCAATAACAAAAAACACTCATTCGGCCTTTACACCGGCCCCTAATTGTGCCTACACAATTACAAAATATGGTCGGGCGAGTGTTCATTACAGCTGGCAATCCTCCTTTGACTCCAGTAGTAGGCCCTCGTTATCCGGAAAGGTTTCCAGGATCCGTCCAAGCGGCCAGGAATTCGTGGGCGCTGTGTCGTCCACTATGACCACCAAGTCACCAGGGGCGAAGTTCTCTTTCTATTTATGTTATCAGCTGTGCCGTGGCAGATTCACCTGTCACGTGAATCACCACAATACAACTGAGAACATTCCACGTCACAAAATAAAAAATCTTCAAGTTGATCCACAATCCACTTCACTCCAGAGTTTGCCATGGTGGTGCATTGGAATGACGATGTGAATCAAAACACCACTCATGTTCTTTCCACTTTCTTTCTTTTGTGATACACCCTGTGATGGGGTATGTACCAGACACAGCCATCTTTCCTTGGTTCTTGAAGAGGTACCTTCTCTGTGGTCTTAGGTATTCCATCCTCTTTCCTCTTCGATCTTACAGTCTTCTCTCTGCTCTTAGATCTTCCTGTTTTCTTTTGCAGGCTCATGGCTCGTTGTGTTGCCACCTGTCTGTACTCTGCATGGTACCCTTCATCCTTCCTCTTCTTTTGCAGGTGCATGGCTTGTGTCGCCACCTGTCTGTTGTTGCGTGTCATCACATCTCCTTTCCGAAAGGAGAGTGGCAAGTTATACTGACCATCTTTTAAGTTTATCGAACTGTTGGTGATGGCTTTGGGTCTTCTTGTCACATCCACCACGTTGACGTTCAGTGGACCATATCTTCTTGTCACATCCACCGCGTTGACGTTCAGTGGACCATAGACCGCCCATCCCAAGAGTGACCTTACAGCATATGGTCCGTCATCCTGGCTGTTCACTATCTGCCGAGGCTCCATGGCTCTCGGAGTATTGACTCCAATCAGAAGCTCCACATCTGAGTCAATGTAAGTGATGTGAACATCCTTTAGGTAGGGCCATTTCTTCAGTTCCTCTTGAGTAGGGATGTTTTCTTTTGACACTGGGATTGCTGGTTGAGTGTATAGCGTAGGCAGTGCAATAAATGTGTCATCATTGATGTTGCCTACCTCCAGGCCTGAGATCTCATATGCTGGGACATGTTTCTCTTGTGCCATTGTCTTAAGGAGAATTGATGTTTTCCGGCCCTTAGCGTTCAGCTTCCTCATGAGGCTCTCTGTGCAAAAGGATGCCGAGCTGCCATGGTCCAAGAAGGCATATGTCGTTACATACCCACTTTCGTCAGCCTGTTTCACCTTTACTGGCACGATGGGTAAAGCACAGTCCTTACCGGCCCCATTATGTTCACCAAGCCTCACCAGAGCACTACCCACAGTCTTCTTGGTCAGGGGTGGTGTCCTCTCCTGTTGAGGTGATTTCCATTCCATTGACCCGACTGTTCCTTTTTGCTCATCCGGTCCTTCTTGGTCATTTGTCTCTATGTGTAGCAGAGTCAGGTGTTCTTTCTGACAATGCTGACACCTCATCCGCTGGCTACAGTGCCTACTGAGATGTCCCTTGGTGAGACAACCAAAACAAAGTCCTTTCACCTTTAAGAACTCTATTTTGTCTAGATGTTTCTGAGCTCTTATCCTCCTGCAGGCTTCAAGTGAGTGATCGCCTGCACAGTACAAGCAAGGAGTTCTAAAAGCCACAGAGCCATCTGCCTTGCATCCTACATTACCGACGGTTGACGGTATGTTTGTGGCCGGTGTCACTGTCGTGGCAAAGCTGCTTCTCTCCTTTCTCTCTTTAACCGGTGCGGCTGATGCTCCTGCTCGTGCTTGCCATCCAGAGGCTGCCGTCTTGAGGTACCTTGGGGCAGCTCTGTCAGTACCATAGTCTTGAATATCACCGAACAATGGGTCGGAGGCCATTTTGGCTTGTTTTTCCAGGTAAGCCACAAGGTCCTTGAATTTGGCTCTTTGCCCAGTGCGCTCCTGGATGTCGTAGGCTGTTGACCTCCACCTTTCTCTGATCCTAAAGGGTATCTTGGATAAGATCAGTCGTAGGTTAGATGGATTGTCCAGCTCATCCATATAGTGGAGCTCCTGCATTGCATTACTGCATCCTCTCAGGTAGAGGGCGTAGGCGCGCAAAGCCTGACTATCCTCCGGTTTGATGCTGGACCAGTCCAAGGCCTTCTTTATATAAGCATTAGTTATCCTTATTTCATCACCGAAATTCTCTTTAAGTAGTCTTTTGGCTTCCACATATCCATCCTGTGGATGCATGTGTAGGCAGCTCCTCACAAGATCTTTAGGTTGCCCTGTGGTGTATTGTTCTAAAAAGTAGAGTCTATCTTGCTCGCTGGTGGTTCTATTTTCTATGCCATACTCGAAGGCTCGCATGAATGACCTAAAGTTCATAGGATCTCCGTTAAACATGGGAATCTCCCTGGTTGGGAGTAGCGCCAGATTCTGCTGTGAGACAAGTATATCTGCAATGTCGTTCTGCCTTGCCATGACATTTGATAGAACCTGGTCTGTTTGGGTTTGACCCTGTTGTCCTGCAGTAGCTCCAGATGGTTGTAGCTGAAGCTGCACAGGGTTCTGATGCTGATATGGAGCATGTGGTTGTTGCCAAGGTTGTGGCTGAGGTAGCACATATGGTGGTGGTCGATACTGTACAGGTGGGCTGTATATATGGCTGTTTGGGTCTCACTACTTGTGGAGGCCTCTGTTGTTGTTGTATCTGTTGTTGTTGTTGTTGTTGTTGTTGTTGCTGTTGTTGTTGCTGTTGATGCTGTTGTGGTTGTTGCTGTTGTTGATGCTGTTGTGGTTGTTGCTGTTGTTGTTGTTGCTGTTGTTGCTGTTGTTGTTGTTGTTGTTGTTGTTGTGGTTGCTGCTGTTGTTGTTGCTGTTGTTGTTGCTGATGTTGTTGTTGTTGTGGTTGCTGCTGTTGTTGCTGCTGTTGCTGCTGTTGTTGTTGTTGTTGTTGCTGATGTTGTTGTTGTTGTTGTTGTGGTTGCTGTTGTTGCTGCTGCTGTTGTTGATGCTGTTGTTGTTGCTGATGTTGTTGTTGTTGTTGTTGTGGTTGCTGTTGTTGCCGCTGCTGTTGTTGATGCTGTTGTTGTTGCTGATGTTGTTGTTGTTGTTGTTGTGGTTGCTGTTGTTGCTGCTGCTGTTGTTGATGCTGTTGTGGTTGTTGTTGTTGTTGTTGTTGTTGCTGCTGTCGTTGTTGTTGCTGATGTTGTTGTTGTTGTTGTTGTTGTGGTGTGTGCGCCCATGCATACTGGTCCAAGAGCTGTCTTTGCACA
The DNA here is from genome assembly GCF_963971535.1 of Notolepis coatsorum. Taxonomy (NCBI): domain Eukaryota; kingdom Metazoa; phylum Chordata; class Actinopteri; order Aulopiformes; family Paralepididae; genus Notolepis; species Notolepis coatsorum. Next base: position 26,354,272 of record NC_140168.1, on the reverse strand, counting down.
GGGGTTTTTGGAACAGCATTTATGGATGCATATTCTACCGTGGATTGCAATATCGGTAGTCCTTCTGAGGTGTCTAGAGCATGTGCTTGGTCAACATAATCATTCATACCATCTCTAGGTTGCATCTTGTACACATATCCGTCCTCTTGAGAGGGTGGCTGGTTAATTTGTGATGGATACCTCGTGGTTCTAGATGAGTTGGTTTGTGATAATGTCTCATACTCATCCAGTATCTTGAGTTTGGCCGCTGATACAGCCATGTCTGTGTCAAAGTCGAGTTTATCCTTCTCAGCCTTTAATTTAGCCTTGGCTTTAGCCTCCTGCAGACTTAATTCAGCTATGGCTTTAGCTTTATTTAGATTTGTTTCAACCTCTAATTCAGCCTCCTTTAGGCTAGCCTGCAGACTTAATTCAGCTATGGCTTTAGCTTTATTTAGATTTGTTTCAACCTCTAATTCAGCCTCCTTTAGGCTTATGGCTTGTCTGGCTGAAAGTGCAGCGGCCTTTGCCAGAATGGTGGCCCTCTCGTTTTCAGCCCTTCGACGGGCGGCAGATAACCTGGATGATTGGCTTTTACTTGATGATTTTGATGATTTGGATGATCTTGATGGGGCCCTGGAAACGCTATCCTCTGGGCCTATTGTAGCCTGAAGGTCCCTTTCCAGCTCATCTTGAGTCTCTACTGGAGACTCTTGGATCCCAGACCCAGTTGGACTTTGGGCTGGAGTTTGCCTTTCCTTATTCCCTTCCATCAACCATTTTTCCATCACATTAATAAATGCATTGAATTCATCTATTCTTGGTTTATACCGTTGTGTTTCATCCTCATCGCTTTCCTGTAAATACGGCTGTACAGACTCAATTGCTGACTTAAAAGCACTGAGTGTCTTATTGAACAGTGCCATGTCCGTTCTTACTCCTTGTTCATCATTTGATTTCATCATCAGAATAATCTCATTTTTCTTGCGGGTGCATGCTGCAAGCCTGGCTTTACGTGATGCCATTAGTTGTTTCAGCTCAATATCCGCTTGTGTCAAATCCATATTCTCTGTTTCAATATCCGACATCTTGTCTATATTTATCCACCAGTTCTTAAGACAGTTTTATAATTTGGCTTATATTCCACAGCGCCGTTTGCGCGCGCCACGTACGTGGTAGTGTCTATTCCATTCATACATTCTACTCACGCACGTTCCCTTTGATGTCCTCGAGCCGTGAGGGAAGATCCTCCCCTCTTGGTGGTGATGCTTTCGTTGATCGATCCTGTAGCTGATCACAGGCAGCGATGTCCTCGGGCTGTGATCATTCACTGTGCTGATGTGGATCGATTCCTTCCTGCTGATCGCTGATCTTTGATTGTCTCTCACAACAATGCTGGCCCCTTGTTGTCAGTCCTCTTGCGAGTCCTCCTCTGGTGTTGTGCTTATTGACGCGCGCCTCTGCCTTGGGTCGCGTCAATATCTGCGCGAGTCCTCTTTCACTTTATTGAAGCTGGTTGGGGTTCAATAAACGCGATTTTCTTACTTAATGTAACGGCAGCATGCCGGCGCCGTTTCTTGGTGTAGACGGGGAGTGAATCCATACGCGCTCAACGTCCAAAGAAATAGTTTTCCACACATTAAGCTCCGTTATCAGACACCGATGTGGTGACCCGATTTAATTAGAATAAGTAGGTTACATGGGAGGGTTGATCACAGTGATCCTAAAACGTCATATAACCTGGTCTAATTGCTTAAAGTGTAATCTAAACAGTTTCCGAAAGCGTCCTGAAGCGCTGAAGCGGTAAGAAAATCATATGCTTTTCCCCATCGGCTACCGCCCAACAGGTGATTCCTATCACCTATTTAATGATCTCTGCCGCGCCATGGCCGATCACCTGACAGGTGCCGGTGATCCACTCCCAGCGCAACAGAGTCCACCCAACAGGCTACACAGAATCATAACATTCCCCTCAATCATTACATTCCCATAAATCATTACATTCCCATAAATTGTAACCTTCTATTGATAATAATAATGATAATAATGATAATAATAATAATACTAATAATAATAATAATAATCAATAACAAAAAACACTCATTCGGCCTTTACAACTATAGAACAACACAACACTATGTAGAACACTATAGAACAACACAACACTATGTAGAACACTATAGAACAACACAACACTATGTAGAACACTATAGAACAACACAACACTATGTAGAACACTATAGAACAACACAACACTATGTAGAACACTGTAGAACAACACAACACTATGTAGAACACTATAGAACACAACACTATGTAGAACACTATAGAACAACACAACACTGTGTAGAACACTATAGAACAACACAACACTATGTAGAACAATACAACACTATGTAGAACACTGTAGAACAACACAACACTGTGTAGAACACTATAGAACAACACAACACTATGTAGAACACTATAGAACAACACAACACTATGTAGAACACTGTAGAACAACACAACACTATGTAGAACACTATAGAACAACACAACACTATGTAGAACACTATAGAACAACACAACACTATGTAGAACACTGTAGAACAACACAACACTATGTAGAACACTATAGAACAACACAACACTATGTAGAACACTATAGAACAACACAACACTATGTAGAACAATACAACACTATGTAGAACACTATAGAACAATACAACACTATGTAGAACACTATAGAACAACACAACACTATGTAGAACACTATAGAACAACACAACACTATGTAGAACACTATAGAACAACACAACACTATGTAGAACACTATAGAACAACACAACACTATGTAGAACACTATAGAACAACACAACACTATGTAGAACACTATAGAACAACACAACACTATGTAGAACACTATAGAACAACACAACACTATGTAGAACACTATAGAACACAACACTATGTAGAACACTATAGAACAACACAACACTATGTAGAACACTATATAACAACACAACACTATGTAGAACACTATAGAACAACACAACACTATGTAGAACACTATAGAACAACACAACACTATGTAGAACACTATAGAACACAACACTATGTAGAACACTATAGAACAACACAACACTATGTAGAACACTATAGAACACAACACTATGTAGAACACTATAGAACAACACAACACTATGTAGAACACTATAGAACAACACAACACTATGTAGAACACTATAGAACACAACACTATGTAGAACACTATAGAACAACACAACACTGTGTAGAACACTATAGAACAACACAACACTATGTAGAACACTATAGAACAACACAACACTATGTAGAACACTATAGAACAACACAACACTGTGTAGAACACTATAGAACAACACAACACTATGTAGAACACTATAGAACACAACACTATGTAGAACACTGTAGAACAACACAACACTATGTAGAACACTGTAGAACAACACAACACTATGTAGAACACTATAGAACAACACAACACTATGTAGAACACTGTAGAACAACACAACACTATGTAGAACACTGTAGAACAACACAACGCTATGTAGAACACTATAGAACAACACAACACTATGTAGAACACTATAGAACAACACAACACTATGTAGAACACTATAGAACAACACAACACTGTGTAGAACACTATAGAACAACACAACACTATGTAGAACACTATAGAACAACACAACACTATGTAGAACACTATAGAACAATACAACACTGTGTAGAACACTATAGAACAACACAACACTATGTAGAACACTATAGAACAACACAACACTGTGTAGAACACTATAGAACAACACAACACTATGTAGAACACTATGTAGAACACTATAGAACAACACAACACTATGTAGAACACTATAGAACAACACAACACTATGTAGAACACTATAGAACAACACAACACTATGCAGAACACTATAGAACAACACAACACTATGTAGAACACTATAGAACAACACAACACTATGTAGAACACTATGTAGAACACTATAGAACAACACAACACTATGTAGAACACTATAGAACAACACAACACTATGTAGAACACTATAGAACAACACAACACTATGCAGAACACTATAGAACAACACAACACTATGCAGACCTGTGTTGCAGGAGTGTTTCCTTTGAAACCGTTCTGCTCATAATGAAGGTCAAGAGGCTAATGTTTTATTCATTAACAGTGGTTGAGTTTTAACATGTTAAATCAGATCGCCAACGTGGTGTGACTGATTGATTGATGCTGGATTGAGTGGATTTATATTTTATCATCCGTAAACGGGATGAAATCTGTCGTGGTTAAAGCGCAGGCTGTGACAAAACAATATGCAACAAAATGAGACAAACACAAGACAAACATGTACGACTTAAAGTGGCGTTTCACATCCGCAGCCATCGCAATCATCAACAACATTACGAAGCGTTAAAGTACAGATTAATAAAACAAAAGGTCATTATTATTACCTGATGACCTAGTGTTGAAACGTTGTTTGCCTAAGGCTAAATAAACGAACGGTCACGGGAAGTGGTGTTCTTGTTTAATCCTCATCTGTTACACACAGGACCTGACGGTGTTCTTGTTTAATCCTCATCTGTTACACACAGGACCTGACGGTGTTCTTGTTTAATCCTCATCTGTTACACACAGGACCTGACGGTGTTCTTGTTTAATCCTCATCTGTTACACACAGGACCTGACGGTGTTCTTGTTTAATCCTCATCTGTTACACACAGGACCTGACGGTGTTCTTGTTTAATGCTCATCTGTTACACACAGGACCTGACGGTGTTCTTGTTTAATGCTCATCTGTTACACACAGGACCTGACGGTGTTCTTGTTTAATCCTCATCTGTTACACACAGGACCTGACGGTGTTACCTGGTGGCGGGGAGCGTGCTGACCCTGGTGAAGAACACCGACGGCTCCACATCCACGTGGACGCCCAGAGACAGTTCTCTGTAGTAGCCCTCCACCTTGCCTGCTCCTCCAGAGTACTTGAAGTTCAGCACCGCCTCCAACATCTACGACACAAGGAAGAGGAGGAGGAGGAGGAGGAGGAGGAGGAGGAGGAGGAGGAGGAGGAGGAGGAGGAGGAAATATTAATTTAGATCAACTTATTTCATGACACGGTACATTTAAAGTACATTGGTTCCAATATACAACGAATTCATTCCCACAGTTTCCACACCTTCATTTTCTCTTCATTTAAACCAACGTTCCCCAATGGAAACCAAACATGTACTACTGTGATCTACAAGATGGCGAGTGAGAGTGAAGTGTGTAGACAGAGTGAGTGAGAGTGAAGTGTGTAGACAGAGTGAGTGAGAGTGAAGTGTGTAGGCAGAGTGAGAGTGAAGTGTGTAGACAGAGTGAGTGAGCGTGAAGTGTGTAGACAGAGTGATCGAGAGTGAAGTGTGTAGACAGAGTGAGAGTGAAGTGTGTAGACAGAGTGATCGAGAGTGAAGTGTGTAGACAGAGTGAGTGAGAGTGAAGTGTGTAGACAGAGTGAGAGTGAAGTGTGTAGACAGAGTGATCGAGAGTGAAGTGTGTAGACAGAGTGAGTGAGAGTGAAGTGTGTAGACAGAGTGAGTGTGAAGTGTGTAGACAGAGTGATCGAGAGTGAAGTGTGTAGACAGAGTGAGTGAGTGTGAAGTGTGTAGACAGAGTGATCGAGAGTGAAGTGTGTAGACAGAGTGATCGAGAGTGAAGTGTGTAGACAGAGTGAGTGAGAGTGAAGTGTGTAGACAGAGTGAGTGAGAGTGAAGTGTGTAGACAGAGTGAGAGTGAAGTGTGTAGACAGAGTGAGAGTGAAGTGTGTAGACAGAGTGAGAGTGAAGTGTGTAGACAGAGTGAGTGAGAGTGTAGTGTGTAGACAGAGTGAGAGTGAAGTGTGTAGACAGAGTGAGTGAGAGTGAAGTGTGTAGACAGAGTGAGTGAGAGTGAAGTGTGTAGACAGAGTGAGAGTGAAGTGTGTAGACAGAGTGAGTGAGAGTGAAGTGTGTAGACAGAGTGAGAGTGAAGTGTGTAGACAGAGTGAAGTGTGTAGACAGAGTGAGTGAGAGTGAAGTGTGTAGACAGAGTGATCGAGAGTGAAGTGTGTAGACAGAGTGAGTGAGAGTGAAGTGTGTAGACAGAGTGAGAGTGAAGTGTGTAGACAGAGTGAAGTGTGTAGACAGAGTGAGTGAGAGTGAAGTGTGTAGACAGAGTGAGAGTGAAGTGTGTAGACAGAGTGAAGTGTGTAGACAGAGTGAGTGAGAGTGAAGTGTGTAGACAGAGTGAGTGAGAGTGAAGTGTGTAGACAGAGTGAGAGTGAAGTGTGTAGACAGAGTGAGTGAGAGTGAAGTGTGTAGACAGAGTGAGTGAGAGTGAAGTGTGTAGACAGAGTGAGAGTGAAGTGTGTAGACAGAGTGAGTGAGAGTGAAGTGTGTAGACAGAGTGAGAGTGAAGTGTGTAGACAGAGTGATCGAGAGTGAAGTGTGTAGACAGAGTGAGTGAGAGTGAAGTGTGTAGACAGAGTGATCGAGAGTGAAGTGTGTAGACAGAGTGAGAGTGAGGCGTGTCGGCAGAGTGAGTGAGAGTGAAGTGTGTAGACAGAGTGAGAGTGAAGTGTGTAGACAGAGTGAGTGAGAGTGAAGTGTGTAGACAGAGTGAGAGTGAGGCGTGTCGGCAGAGTGAGTGAGAGTGAAGTGTGTAGACAGAGTGAGTGAGAGTGAAGTGTGTAGACAGAGTGAGAGTGAAGTGTGTAGACAGAGTGAGAGTGAAGTGTGTAGACAGAGTGAGAGTGAAGTGTGTAGACAGAGTGAGTGAGAGTGAAGTGTGTAGACAGAGTGAGAGTGAAGTGTGTAGACAGAGTGAGTGAGAGTGAAGTGTGTAGACAGAGTGAGAGTGAAGTGTGTAGACAGAATGAGTGAGAGTGAAGTGTGTAGACAGAGTGAGTGAGAGTGAAGTGTGTAGACAGAGTGAGAGTGAAGTGTGTAGACAGAGTGAGTGAGAGTGAAGTGTGTAGACAGAGTGAGAGTGAAGTGTGTAGACAGAGTGAGTGAGAGTGAAGTGTGTAGACAGAGTGAGTGAGAGTGAAGTGTGTAGACAGAGTGAGAGTGAAGTGTGTAGACAGAGTGAGTGATAGTGAAGTGTGTAGACAGAGTGAAGTGTGTAGACAGAGTGAGAGTGAAGTGTGTAGACAGAGTGAGTGATAGTGAAGTGTGTAGACAGAGTGAAGTGTGTAGACAGAGTGAGAGTGAAGTGTGTAGACAGAGTGAGTGATAGTGAAGTGTGTAGACAGAGTGAAGTGTGTAGACAGAGTGAGAGTGAAGTGTGTAGACAGAGTGAGTGAGAGTGAAGTGTGTAGACATAGTGAGTGAGAGTGAAGTGTGTAGACAGAGTGAGTGAGAGTGAAGTGTGTAGACAGAGTGAGAGTGAAGTGTGTAGACAGAGTGAAGTGTGTAGACAGAGTGAGTGAGAGTGAAGTGTGTAGACAGAGTGAGAGTGAAGTGTGTAGACAGAGTGAAGTGTGTAGACAGAGTGAAGTGTGTAGACAGAGTGAGTGAGAGTGAAGTGTGTAGACAGAGTGAGAGTGAAGTGTGTAGACAGAGTGAAGTGTGTAGACAGAGTGAAGTGTGTAGACAGAGTGAGTGAGAGTGAAGTGTGTAGACAGAGTGAGAGTGAAGTGTGTAGACAGAGTGAGTGTGAAGTGTGTAGACAGAGTGATAGTGAAGTGTGTAGACAGAGTGATAGTGAAGTGTGTAGACAGAGTGATAGTGAAGTGTGTAGACAGAGTGATCGAGAGTGAAGTGTGTAGACAGAGTGAGAGTGAAGTGTGTAGACAGTGAGTGAGAGTGAAGTGTGTAGACAGAGTGAGAGTGAAGTGTGTAGACAGAGTGAGAGTGAAGTGTGTAGACAGAGTGAGAGTGAAGTGTGTAGACAGAGTGAAGTGTGTAGACAGGGGAGGAAATTAGGCCACTTTACTGGCCAAATGCTAGTATTTTTTACGTTTGGCTGGTAAAAAAAATCAGATACCCGCCAGTTGGCTGGTAAGCCAAAAAGTTAGTTTCCTCCCCTGCTGGCGAGTATACAAAAAAATAAAACATTCTGCAATCACTGCACTGGCAAACGGTGCGCGTCTTCTGAGTGTTCGCTTTAGTTGACAGTGCCACGAGAGCACTGCACAAGACCACCCGCGGACATATAATGTTTAATAAACGTTTGCGCAGTACTGGCCAACCCGCGGACATATAATAATAAAAGTCCCGCGGTACTAGGCTAGCCATCAGGAGCACTCGCAAACAGATAACGTTAAACACAGCAGAAGATGGAAAACAGACAGACTGACCAACGGGAAACTGCATCCAACCCTAGTACAACCCTCGAGTATAAGTTACTAAGGACACATTTAAATCACAGAGGTGTAATGTTAGTCTACTGGAACTGTATACAGTGGTTAGCTTCTAGTTAGCGTTTTAGCTATAGCTGCTTGCTAGCTAACGTTAGCCCTGTGTGCTCAAAGCAGCCAGCTAGGTGTATCTGTTATGACTATAATGTTTCCAAAAAAGCACCGGACTACGACGTAAGGTTAGACATTTTATTTCATGCTCAAAAGCCCCTGGCTTGCACATCACAGTCACGAAAGGGGCTAGCTCAACCAGTGCACTGTGCACAACAGCACACCAACCCAACTGACGTTACCACAACACTTGACGGTACTTCACAGCACTGTCGTAAGACCACCGTGCTGTCTTAAAGGCACAGTGTGCCTACCCAGATGCATACACAACATTGACGCGGCTTGACATACAAAGAAGTAATTATCACAATTAGCGATTTTTTTTTGTCTGGTAAAAAATCTGTTTGGCTGGTAAAAAAAATCAGATACTCGCCAGTTGGCTGGTAAGCCAAAAAGTTAGTTTCCTCCCCTGTGTGTAGACAGAGTGAGTGAGAGTGAAGTGTGTAGGCAGAGTGAGAGTGAAGTGTGTAGACAGAGTGAGTGAGAGTGAAGTGTGTAGACAGAGTGAGAGTGAAGTGTGTAGACAGAGTGAGAGTGAAGTGTGTAGACAGAGTGAAGTGTGTAGACAGAGTGAGTGAGAGTGAAGTGTGTAGACAGAGTGAGTGAGAGTGAAGTGTGTAGACAGAGTGAGTGAGAGTGAAGTGTGTAGACAGAGTGAGTGAGAGTGAAGTGTGTAGACAGAGTGATCGAGAGTGAAGTGTGTAGACAGAGTGAGTGAGAGTGAAGTGTGTAGACAGAGTGAGTGAGAGTGAAGTGTGTAGACAGAGTGAGTGAGAGTGAAGTGTGTAGACAGAGTGATCGAGAGTGAAGTGTGTAGACAGAGTGAGTGAGAGTGAAGTGTGTAGACAGAGTGAGTGAGAGTGAAGTGTGTAGACAGAGTGATCGAGAGTGAAGTGTGTAGACAGAGTGAGTGAGAGTGAAGTGTGTAGACAGAGTGAGTGAGAGTGAAGTGTGTAGACAGAGTGAGTGAGAGTGAAGTGTGTAGACAGAGTGATCGAGAGTGAAGTGTGTAGACAGAGTGAGTGAGAGTGAAGTGTGTAGACAGAGTGAGTGAGAGTGAAGTGTGTAGACAGAGTGATCGAGAGTGAAGTGTGTAGACAGAGTGAGTGAGAGTGAAGTGTGTAGACAGAGTGAGAGTGAAGTGTGTAGACAGAGTGAGAGTGAGGCGTGTCGGCAGAGTGAGTGAGAGTGAAGTGTGTAGACAGAGTGAGTGAGAGTGAAGTGTGTAGACAGAGTGAGAGTGAAGTGTGTAGACAGAGTGAGAGTGAGGCGTGTCGGCAGAGTGAGTGAGAGTGAAGTGTGTAGACAGAGTGAGTGAGAGTGAAGTGTGTAGACAGAGTGAGTGAGAGTGAAGTGTGTCGGCAGAGTGAGAGTGAAGTGTGTAGACAGAGTGATCGAGAGTGAAGTGTGTCGGCAGAGTGAGTGAGAGTGAAGTGTGTCGGCAGAGTGAGTGAGAGTGAAGTGTGTAGACAGAGTGAGTGAGAGTGAAGTGTGTCGGCAGAGTGAGTGAGAGTGAAGTGTGTAGACAGAGTGAGTGAGAGTGAAGTGTGTAGACAGAGTGAGAGTGAAGTGTGTAGACAGAGTGAGTGAGAGTGAAGTGTGTCGGCAGAGTGAGAGTGAAGTGTGTAGACAGAGTGAGTGAGAGTGAAGTGTGTCGGCAGAGTGAGAGTGAAGTGTGTAGACAGAGTGAGTGAGAGTGAAGTGTGTAGACAGAGTGAGAGTGAAGTGTGTAGACAGAGTGATCGAGAGTGAAGTGTGTAGACAGAGTGATCGAGAGTGAAGTGTGTAGACAGAGTGAGTGAGAGTGAAGTGTGTCGGCAGAGTGAGTGAGAGTGAAGTGTGTAGACAGAGTGATCGAGAGTGAAGCGTGTCGGCAGAGTGAGTGAGAGTGAAGTGTGTAGACAGAGTGAGAGTGAAGTGTGTAGACAGAGTGAGAGTGAGGCGTGTCGGCAGAGTGAGTGAGAGTGAAGTGTGTAGACAGAGTGAGTGAGAGTGAAGTGTGTAGACAGAGTGAGTGAGAGTGAAGTGTGTAGACAGAGTGAGAGTGAGGCGTGTCGGCAGAGTGAGTGAGAGTGAAGTGTGTCGGCAGAGTGAGTGAGAGTGAAGTGTGTCGGCAGAGTGAGTGAGAGTGAAGTGTGTAGACAGAGTGATCGAGAGTGAAGTGTGTAGACAGAGTGATCGAGAGTGAAGCGTGTCGGCAGAGTGAGTGAGAGTGAAGTGTGTAGACAGAGTGAGTGAGAGTGAAGTGTGTAGACAGAGTGAGTGAGAGTGAAGTGTGTCGGCAGAATGAGTGATTGGGGTTGGAGGTACCGCCAGCGCTTCATCTTCTGCAGTGGCATCACGCCGTCAGCGGGAAAAACCGGCCTATCTCCCTCGAAGATCAATGCATGAAAAAGCCATTACGGTATAATGAACGCAGCGCGGCGTAAATACGGCGACATGGAATGAAATGGAGGGAAAGTAATGAAGATGAGGAGGAGGAGGAGGAGGCTTTAGAGGAGAACCCCCAACGTGGACGTTGCTGCTTCTCCGCAACCGCGTGAGAGGAGAGAGTAGTCGGGTGGAGGTGGGCTACGCTGGCATTACTCCACCAGAAAGGGGGGTAGGGGGGACACATCGCTCCCGGTCACATATCTACAGAGAAAGGGGGGTAGGGGGGACACATCGCTCCCGGACACATATCTACAGAGAAAGGGGGGTAGGGGGGACACATCGCTCCCAGTCACATATCTACAGAGAAAGGGGGGTAGGGGGGACACATCGCTCCCAGACACATATCTACAGAGAAAGGGGGGTAGGGGGGACACATCGCTCCCAGACACATATCTACAGAGAAAGGGGGGTAGGGGGGACAGAGCAGCCGAGGGGGAGGAAGGATAACGAGAGGGAATTAAAAGTGACAGATAATACGAGGAGGGGAGCAGGAGCTGACTCAGGCTCTTGGCTAGAGGAGGGCGAGGGATCATCCGAGAGTGAGGTCTCTTCCTATACGGTGTATGGGTTCATCGTCTCTCTCTCCCCCCGCAGACTGCTGATGGAGGCACTTGCTGCGCCTTCCGGAACAAATTTGCCAATTGTTTTATGATCTTCTTTTTTCGCTTTCCATCCCATTTTTGGTGGGTGAGGAGAGCCAACGTGGGGGTGATTCAGAGTGTGCTGCCTGATCTCTGGCCAATTATAGCCTAATAATAGCACTGCTGCACAATTGAAAAGAGGAGGGGAGGGGAGGGGAGGGGAGGGGAGGGGAGGGGAGGGGAGGGGAGGGGAGAGGAGGGGAGAGGAGGGGAGAGGAGAGGAGAGGAGAGGAGAGGAGAGGGGGGGGGGAGAGGAGAGGAGAGGAGAGGAGGGAGAGGAGAGGAGAGGAAAGCAGTGAGGAGAGGAGAGGAAAGCAGAGAGGAGAGGAGAGGAAAGCAGAGGAGAGGAGAGCAGTGAGGAGAGGAGACTAGAGGAGAGGAGAGCAGAGCAGAGCAGAGGAGAGGAGGAGAGGAGAGGAGAGGAAAGCAGTGAGGAGAGGAGAGGAAAGCAGAGGAGAGGAGACTAGAGGAGAGGAGAGGAGAGGAGAGGAGAGGAGAGGAGAGGAGAGGAGAGGAGAGGAGAGGAGAGGAGAGGAGAGGAGAGGAGAGGAGAGGAGAGGAGAGGAAAGCAGAGGAGACGAGACGAGAGGGCATTATTGTATCAAGTTGTAACTGTAATCACAATCTAATGAGCACAATCAGTATTATATATATATTTTGCCCATTGTGTTTTGCACATGACCTATTAGTGTTATTATGCACTCATAATCTTTTGTCTGAGAACTACTTCTGGAAACGGAACTTTTTTATAGAACTAATTTAGTAATATTTGGTCCCAACGGCTACTAATAAATCAAATGCTCTTGAGATAAACATCCGGTCCCTGTGACTGTTCCAGGACCTGTAATCATCACCCACTCCAAAATCTCAGGGGGCCTGAATCTTGACAACCAATCAGGTTATTTTTTTGGTCTGCCAAGTGACTGTTCCCGGGATCACATGGGGAAAGTAACAGCGCCATTATATTCCTTGTCGAGAGGTATCTACAGTGTACGAAATCGCCTGCCAATCAAAGGCTGGAAAATATTTGTATTTAAAATGAAAAATTATATATACGCGTGAAACTGTGAAACCTCCATCCCGCACGGTGCCTGCCCTGAAAGCGTCGAGCAGAGCTTCATTAGATCTATTCCTATTGGACAGCTGATGCTTGCTCACTGCTCCAAAGTTGCCTACCCCAGCTTTAATGGAGACGAGAAAAATCTAGTTTGTAAAATAATCCACCAGCAGTATATAATCCGGGGCTACAACGCATCGAGGGCAGATTTCATATTCCACTTCAGTTAGGTATTTTGAACGTCCTTTCATAATAACGGTACAAACACTGGTATATTTATTCAGTATGGGGAAAAAAACAAAGCCTTATCGACCGAACTAACCGATTAACCCACGACGAGGAGGGGGACGGCCCTAGATGGCCATCGATACCAGTTCAGTCTGGCCCTGTTGAGGAGCTGAGCTTTTCAAACAACATATATCCAGCCTCCCATAATTGTGCTGGTTGGTGAGAGTACAGAGGGGGAGGCTTTCACTTTCTCTATCCGGTCCAATTTTCCCATTGACTTCGACAGCAAAATTGGACAAGATAAAGTGCAGTAAAAGTGCAACCCTTCGCAGTTTCACTGACAGTGGTGGGAGGGTGGCGATTTTTATGTTCTCCACTGAAACCCCCGGAGGCAGTGCACTGGTGGTGGCCTTAAAGGTTAGAGGAGCGGGGATTGTGACGAGAAGGTCGCCGGTTCGATCCCCCGGACCGGCAGGAAATAATCTGGGCGGGGAAGTGAATGAATAACTCTCAATATCCCATCCCTCAATACCAACTTGGTAGTTTAACAGGCACGCACGCACGCACGCACGCACGCACGCACGCACGCACGCACGCACGCACGCACACGCACACACACACACACACACACACACACACACACACACACACACACACACACACACACACACACACACACACACACACACACACACACACACACACACACACGGAGTACTGGCAACAACATGTAAGATATGAATCTGTATTGAATGGACTGACAAATTTCACACAACCTTGGTTTTTCTTTTGTTTACTGGTTGGACATGATATCCTACTGTGCACTAGACAGCTCTGTTGTGTACAATTCCCCATCTTGGCTTGATGCGTATAGACCTGTTCGCTGTTTACAAACATACTGTGTTCGAGCCAATCAGCAATACGTGAGTCACGTGACTAAGTTACCCCCCGGACCACGGGGCTCTATGGAGAAACCATGGCACTTGAAGAAGTAGTTTCAAACGAAAACGGCTGGATGTCATTTTGCCAAATCAGCATGGCTGCGAGTGTGTGAGTCTTTCACCTTTTACATATCTAGCTTTGCCATGGATTGATTATTTAGATCGCTAGCATGGCTAACAAATGCAAATATATATTGTAGTCTGCCCCGTTGTTCTGACCAGGATTACGTTCCTTTCTGCTTCAGGTCTGTACGTACGCACATATTTGTCATGGCGGCGACAGATCTATATTGTTTCATCGAATCCACAGAGAGAGTAACGGTCAGATAAGCAACACCAAGGCAGACGCAGAACCTAAGGTGAGGTGAGGATAAGGTGAGGATATGATGAGGAAGGACTAAGTGAGTCCCTGGCAGACCGGGGCCCACCCCCCAGCGTCTCCTCTCTGGTCCCTCCCTGCCAGACCGGGGCCGACCCCCCAGCGTCTCCTCTCTGGTCCCTCCCTGCCAGACCGGGGCTGACCCCATGCAGCGTCTCCTCTCTGGACCCTCCCTGCCAGACCGGGGCTGACCCCATGCAGCGTCTCCTCTCTGGTCCCTCCCTGGCAGACCGCCCCAGCGTCTCCTCTCTGGTCCGTCCTCACACTCCCTCCAGGTCTCTATTTCAATCACAGCCGGGCTAAAAATAGGCCTGGCTGTAATGAGGCGAGCGTGAGAGGAATAGGGCAGTGGCAATTACAGAGGCATTCCGGAACACTGTCAGAATGACAACGGCCCGAGTCATTCTCCCTCAGCGTCCCCCGAGCCCTGGGATAATAACACAGCACTGCATGGAGATACTGAATCCTTCATGTCGTTCACTGCCTTATTTTCAACTTAGTGAAATCCTTGTCACAGAGATAGATTGAGCTGAGGATAAAAGGGTAACAATAATGATGAAAAAAAAGGCAAAAAAGACAGAAAGAAAGAAAGACAGAAAGAAAGAAAGACAGAAAGAAAGAAAGAAATAAAGAAAGAAAGAAAGAAAGAAAGAAAGAAAGAAAGAAAGAAAGAAAGAAAGAAAGAAAGAAAGAAAGAAAGAAAGAAAGAAAGAAAGAAAGAAAGAAAGAAAGAAAGAAAGAAAGAAAGAAAGAAATAGAGAAAGAAATAGAGAAAGAAAGAAAGAAATGAAAATCCAGCAAATTGCTCACTGAATATTTTGGCTGTCGTCCTACAAGGAGTCAGTCGGTGTGCTAATGTACCACCGTCTAAACAGAGAGATGCACCACTTGTTATTCCTGTACAAATCTATCTATATTTGTGAACACAAACAACTCTCTCCCAAAGATAGAATCCAGAGGAGACTGTGACGACTGTTAGGACATAGAGAATAACTATTTAGAACAGCTCCCCTCGTGCAAGAATGACTTGGTGGACTGACAGAATATAATAATGTGTGATTTAACAACAAGTTATTTATTTCATTATTTCATATTAGCGCTACTGGTTCTGAATTATAAGAGGTGCCTGCAGAGAAATCATCCTGAATATGGCTCCAACAAGTGACACTTGATGACACTTGGGGGTGGGGGAGAAAATCCATACAGAAATATATTGTGATATTTTTTTTTTTTTTTAAACTTAAATTTTTTATTAACATTTATTTAGACAGACAGCACTTACAAAAAATAAATAATAAAAAATGAAGAGACTAGTATCACAATAAAAACAAAAAGAAAAAACAGTGCACATAAATATTTACATGGGTATCACATGGTTAGTTGTCTGGTTCCCCTACTGTTGTTTTCTAGGTATTTGATACAAAGGCTGATTGTGTATCTCCCTTAAACAGGCATAAACAGGTAATTCCTACTCAAAGACAATAAATGCTGACTAAGGTTTGTATGTGTGATCTGGGTCCAGAGACCCTCCTTGAGTTTCTTACTTCCCTTCTCCTTCGTCCTTTCTTTTTTTTTCTCTTGTTTATTAACTTTCACTTTGCCTTTTGTTTCACCCATACACAAACCACATCATCCCTGAATATTTAATATCACACCGTTAAACAGACATAAATAATAAGGTATAAAAGCATTCAGCACTTGTAATATCCCAAAAACAAAATAGATAATATTAACTAAAGTACAGGTGTGTGACATGGGTTCATAGACCCTGCTTGAACATCTTTCCTCCTTTACCCTTCGCTCTCTTGTGTTGCATTTGGTTCTTCCTCTGTGATGTCGTTCTCGTTCCTTTTATAATCCTCCCACTTTCCCCATCTTTCCCCAAATTTCTCTTCCTGTAACCTCAGCATGTTCAGTATCCTTTCCATATCCTGTATTTCTTCCACTATTCCTACCCATTTTGCTATTGTCGGTGGGTCTTCCTTATACCACAGTCTCGTTATTGCTTATCAACATTATCTTTATTAAATATTTGTCCCCCCCTTGTATTCCCTCGTGTGTCAGGTCTCCTAAGTAAAGCACCAGTCCTGTTTGTGGTATCCCGTATCCTAATATTCTGATCATTGCTTCCCCTATCTCCTCCCAATACCCCTTCAGCTTCTGACATCCCCAGAATATGTGCGTGTGATTTGCCCCCTCCTTCCCACACATCCTCCAGCATGCTTTTTGTGTTGGTGCATATTTTCCCTTCAGCTCTGGGGTTATAAAGAATCTGATTATGTTTTTCCATCCAAATTCTTTCCATATTCTCGATCCTGTTGTTGAGTGTTGTACCTCGCATATGTTCCCCCATTCCTTCCCTGTTATTTCTATCTCTAGCTCTCTCTCCCATTTCTCCCTTATGTAATCGGTCGTGTGTCCCTTGCTGTTCATTATAGCCCGGTATATTGCTGATATTCCTTGCCCCCCTTCGTATGTTCAAGTTCAAGTTCTTTAATAGTTGTCATACAGAAGTACAGAATACTTTCATACAAAATGCTTCTTACTGTTACGCTCCAGAGACTGTGCTAGACAAGATAGTATCAAATAACATAATAACATAATATAGCATGAATTTAGAAGAAGAAAATGAGGTCACAGTGTTCGGTATAGACATATGTACAATGTTCTGAGTTACCATATAATATACAATACACAATACTATGCAGTGTACTAATGTACAGTACTATCTAGTGCAAAGCAGAAATGGGATGAGGTACAATTTTAGGTACAATTTACAGTAAGGTGTACGAGTTGTAGTGCAATCCTTCATCCATAAATATAAAGTGTGGGGAGTGGGTGCTACAGTGTGTTTGTTTAAAGTGGGTGTGTGCTATAAAGTGTGTGTAGTGGGTGCTACAGTGTGTTTGTTTAAAGTGAGTGTGTGCGTGTGGATGTGTGTGCTATGTGTGTTTGGTGGTTGTTGTTGTGTAGTGTTCATTCATTGTTCGTTTAGCAGCCTGATGGCCTGGGGATAGAAGCTACTTCGGAGTCTTTCTGTGCTCGCCTTGAGACTCCTGTATCGCTTGCCTGACGGCAGCAGTTCAAAGAGGCAGTTGTTCGGGTGGCTCGAGTCCTTAATAATTCTCTTAGCCTTCCCCTTGCAACGCTTGTAGTAAATGTTCTGGAGGGTGGGGAGCCCCCCTCCAATTGTGCGTTCGGCTGAACGTGTCACTCTTTGTAGTCTGCTTTGGTCTTTTGCAGTGCTATTCCCAAACCAGGAGGTGATGTTGCCGGTCAAGATGCTCTCTATTGTACATGAGTAGAAGTTCTTAAGGATCTTCTGGCTGACTTGGAACTTCCTTAGGCGCCTGAGGAAGTAGAGGCGTTGTCGTGCCTTCTTCACCACACTGTTAATGTGTGTGGTCCATGTCAAGTCCTCGGATATGTAGGCTCCGAGGTACTTGAAGCTGTTGACTCTCTCAACCGGTGCCCCGTCGATGCTGAGGGGGCTGTAGTCCTTGACCCCCGACCTCCTGAAGTCCACAATCATCTCCTTTGTTTTGCTGACGTTCAGGGAGAGGCTGTTTTCCTGGCACCATCCCGCCAGGACCTTGACCTCTTCCAGGTAGGCCCTCTCGTCGTTGGCAGAGATCAGGCCCACCACCACTGTGTCGTCAGCAAATTTGACGATTGTATTGCTACTCCGCTGAGCCACACAGTCGTGTGTGTACAGGGAGTAGAGGAGGGGACTCAGAACACAGCCCTGGGGGGCCCCTATGTTGAGGGTGATGGATGAGGAGGTGCAGTTGCCTGCTCTCACCACCTGGGGTCTGCCAGTCAGGAAGTCCAAGACCCACTGGCAGAGGTCATAGCCCAAGCCCAGGTCCCTGAGCTTGGCTATGAGTATGGAGGGGACTATGGTATTGAATGCCGAGCTGTAGTCGATGAATAGCATTCTCACATAGTTCCCCTGCCTCTTGTCCAGGTGTGATGCTGCTGTGTGCAGCACATGGGATATGGCGTCCTCCGTGGACCTGTTGGGGCGGTATGCAAATTGCAGGGGGTCCATGTTGATGGGGAGGGAGGAGCAGATGTAGCCCTTTACTAGCTTCTCAAAGCACTTCATGGCTATGGAGGTGAGAGCTACAGGGCGGTAATCGTTGAGGCAAGCAGGCTTGGATTTTTTGGGTACAGGGATAATAGTGGACTTCTTCAGGCAGGTGGGGATGACAGCCTGTTCTAAGGACAGGTTAAATATGTCAGTGAATACTGGGGCCAGTTGGTCGGCACAGACTTTTAGGACGCGGCCGGGGATGCCGTCCGGACCTGCTGCCTTCCTGATATTCACTTTTTTAAAGGTCCGCCTCACCTCATGCTCTGTTACCCTGAACACTGCGCCTCCATCAGCAGCCGACCCCCCCCCCCCCCCCATTGCCGAGGCTTGTGAGCTGGTGTTGTTATTACCAGCATCAAACCTCGCATAGAAGGTATTGAGGTCGTTTGCTAAGGAGATGTCACTGTTCAGTTTGAGGGAGGCGCCTTTGTAGTCTGTCATCGTTTTGAGCCCCTGCCACATAGCTCTAGAGTCAGCTTGTTCAAACTGGAGTTCAATTTTATCCCTGTAGCGCCGTTTGGCCTCAGTATGCCCATACTATCATCTTTATTATTCCATTCTGTTCCTCGTCTTTGGCCCCCCTTATTTCTTTGTTGTAGTAGTCTCTAACCTGTAGATATCTGAAGTGGTCCCTGTTTTCTAGTCCAAATTTCTCCTTTAATTTTTGTAGTGTCTGCATTTCTCCCTTCTCTATCATTTTGCATATTGCTGTTGCCCCCCCCCTCTCCCACCTTCTGAATCCGTGGTCTAACCTCCCTGGTTTGAATCTCTTGTCATGTGCTACCTATCTCAGGACCCCTGACTGCTTCTCCAATTTGTGTGTTTTTACTACTCTGTTCCATATGGTCAAGGTGTATTTGGTGATTGGATCTAATAGTCCCTCTTTTTCTTTAAATAGTTCCCTATCCCCCACCAGAGCTTGTACCTTGTATCCCTCCCCTTCTTTTTCAATGTCTTTCCATCTTGCCTCATATCTGTCGTTACACCAGCACGTCACTTATTGTGATATTTTGCGTGTGCCGATATTATATTGATACAGTGACTGTTGTGAAGGGCCAGATTAAACTGAATATATATATTTATTTATATATATTTAATTGTATTTGTATATTCTCTAATATTCCCTGATATCCCTTGTATATTCCTTGTACAATATGCATTGAATATCCATTCTAGCCTACTGAACATCCCATAATAGTCTCCATTCTACTATTGGTCGAGACCTTGGTGCCAGGCTGCCATACCCCCCAGACCCAGTTCAAACGTACCGCTCAACATGTACGAACAAGTCCTAGTTCCGCGTAGGAATCTGGCTACCGCACCACTAACGGTACTATTTGTTCATAGTGCGTATATATACTGCGCTACTAAAGTAGGACTTCCTTTTTTCAGTCCAGTTTCTTACCCTCCAATAGAGTGACAGACGTAAAGCCTCCCCGCGACGCCACGTGTGGGAGTAAGGCCAAGTTCGGCCTACCATCGGTATTGAGACATCGTGTATATTAATATTTGAATAGTCATATTTGGCACTATATCGTCGAGTTGGACGTAGTCTATTAAGCTAATAATAGTCTATTCATATGTAGTGCTTCGTGCGGTGAGAATACTATCGTAGTCAGTACCCCATCGTTTCGGGCAGAGAACTGGCTGCTTATCGAGGATGGTCGACCCCATGTGAGACTGCATCCGAGGAGCCCCAGAGCCGACGAGCGAGTGGACCTGTATACCGGATTATTCTACCGACGACAGCCCGCCTTCCCAGGCACGGATTATGCTTTGTGTACAGTGATTATTCCATGGATAAAGACCCCCGACACTGCCGTGTGTTGGAACCCCCCCCCCCCTGGAGAGGACGCAAGGTGAGGAGACGCTCTGCAAGACGAGGTCGCTTCACGTCTCTCCCCCGTGGACCGGAGAGAGCCGGCTCACAGAGAGTCCACCTGCTTTCATCTGTGGTCCAAGGATCGCTGGCGCATTGAACTGCACTACTGTGGGTTCACCCAGGATACCCTTAGCCGGACGAGGCAGCCAGACTCTACCCCCCCCCCCCCTCCTACTCCTGTTGTCTTACAAGCGACCGGATTAACCCCCCTAGTGTATCCAGTCTTATAATCATTAAAGTATCATTGCTGTTATTCCTTAACTATTCCAGGTCGTATATTTACCACCTGCGCCATCAGAGATTGGACATTCTCTATTGATATACCGACGAATACTCTTTGCCATAAAAGTGCATACTATTTCAATTCATAAATGTAATTAAGTGATTAAGTGCTTGCTCTACACACCATTGCTGTGTAGTAATAAACGCATACTTCGACTTCGTACATTTGTGTTGGATCCGTTTCATCTACGTGAGAGTGTTTATCATAATATATTTATGCCGAGTACTGGGTGGCCGAATATAAAGTACAAAGGTAGTGGTAGTAAGTATCATATCTAGTAATACAGTCAGGGAATTGTACCCCTCAGTTACAATTGGTCCTTCGAGCCGGAGGGTAATTAGTGTAATATTAATATAGTGTTATTAATATTGAAATGGCCTATGATGAACACTCCACGAAACGATCCTCCTAACCAACGCCCGCAGCGCGAACGACGGCTCCCTCAGTACTTAGAGGCTTACGCTGTCAGTCAACAACCTAGTCTTCTACTAACAGTAAACGCGGTAAAACTAGAAAGTAAAAGTATGTCTAACCCCAACGCCCAGACTACCCCGACCATAGAGGCCCCTACGGGTTCTAATGGAACTGACCAAGTTCACGGTGGGGACCAGTGGGAACCAGACATGACTTCACACCCCGCCAGTACTGAAGAAGTAGTCCCCGATGAGTCCCGGGAGGAATACAACGCTACCGAGAGAGAACTCGGCACGGAAGAAGACGGGGAGAGCACCGTGGAGATAGAGCTCCAAGGCTCCGCAAGGAGTACCCCGAGGGAAGGCTCCCCTATACAACCGCCTTCTCCCAGCGAGGCAGAGAGGACCCTACAGCAGGCCTTCCTCATCAGCCTGAACGCCGCTGCTGAACGCGACCGACTGCAGATCCAGCAGCGGAGCGAAGAAGAGCATATACGTCTAGAAATAAGACGCATTCAGATGGAAGAGAATGTGGCCCGAGACCGAGCAGACAGCCAGCGAGAAGCTGCTGGTGCTCTACGGGACGCAGAGCGCGACAGACAGCAAGCGCAACTAATAGAACAGCTGATCAGACGGACAACACCCTCTCCCTCCGCCAGAGGCTCCAGGAACTCGTCTAGACACACCTCCAGGGCGGCATCCCCTAGCCGAGTAAACAACCCTGAACTTGACCAACAGACGAGGTCTATACCCCCCACAGACCACCTCCCCCCACCGGTCCAAGCGAGACCTAGCAACCGGGAAGGAGCAGCATATCCTGTGGAGAGGCTAAACCAGAGACTACAAGCACTGGATGACCTAACTGAAGACGAAGAGGAAGAGGAGGAGAACCACGCCCGACGACAGCACAGTACTCTACCGGACCAGGAGGTCCGGTACAGCCCAGGCTATACTCCCGCGGAGCTGCGCTACAGACCCCCGACTCTATACACGGGTGAGCACGACGCACGACCCGCACCGAGGAACAGCACCTGGACAAGCGGGCCATGGTACACTGCCGGTACCAGCCCACACCAAGGAGCGGGAGGAGACTCGCCTAGGAGGCCTCTCCCCCAACGCTCGCCGATGTATCCACAGTCAGCGTCATACATTGGCACGCCTATGGTACCCGACTTCACCCAAGAGAACCGGGCCCAGTATACAGAACTCCGCATGTGTCTGGAGACCATGTTGGTGGATGTATTGGATGAACGCCATAAATACGCCATCCTACTGAAGCACTTAAAGGTACCCCGCGCACATAATATAGCGCTCGCCTACGCGACTTCCACCACCCCATACACAGCAGCGCTGGTAGCATTGGACCAGAGGTATGGGCGCATATGGGATTACGTGATCCAGGAGATCCGACACATCGACCGCTTACCCCCAGCAATAGACAATCGAGCACTGGACGACCTGTCCATCAGAGTGCAGTCCCTGGTAGGGATGTTGGGAGCGCAGAGAGAGAAGGGGAGGCATGAACTTTACGCCAACTCAAATGTGGAAAGGATCTTGGAGAAGCTGCCGCCCGCTCGACAGGAGCGTTTTAGGCGGCAGAGAGACCACCGAGACCCGAATGGCCCCGAACCGAACCTCCTCGATCTAGCAGACTTCCTGGCGAGAGAAGTCAGCAGCCTACGGCTAGATACATTCGGACGGAGCACCCCTGGCTCCAGAGAAGGAACCAGACGACTAAATGATGGAAGAAGATCGGTGACTGTGATGCACCAATCGGAGTCAGTACCGAGCAGCAGGAGCCACAGTACCCCCTCCAGAACGGAGAAGTGGAAGATAGTGTGCCCCTACTGTGAGAAAGAACACTGGCTAGCGCAATGTGACTCCTTCCCCAAGCTGAACGCGGAGGAAGCAAGTCAATGGATAAAGTCCAACAAGCGCTGTTTTCGCTGTGCGTGCTCACACATGGCAGCCGAATGCCGCTTAAAGAAAAGGTGCACCAAGTGCGATGGAGCCCATCTGGACATACTTCACGACAGTAACAGACGGCGCCCTTCACCCGCACCATCCAGCAGCAAAGCGAGCGTCATGTACATCGATCCCGCCAGCAGCAGTGGAGCCCGAGTACTCCTAAAAGTAGTGCGTGTGACACTAAGCTACCAGAATAAAGTCCTGGACACTTACGCCGTCCTCGATGACGGGTCAGAGAAGACCCTTCTGCTCGCCTCCGCTGCGGCCCAGCTAGGGCTGCGGGGAAGCGAAACCCAAATGACAATTCGGACAATAAGACGAGATTTGAAGACGATAAAGGGCGAGAATGTCTCATTCTCTATCGCAGCAAGCGGCCAGCCTGAGCGACGGTACCAGATTACAGACGCTTTCACCAGCCAAGAAATAGGACTGTCGCGGTACACATACCCCGTCGCCAAGCTGATGGAGAAATATGCACATCTGCGCAAGTTACCGATCCCGCTCATAGACAATGCTATGCCGACCCTGTTGATAGGCTCCGACCATGCAGACCTCATTGTCCCGATAGACCGGGTTCATACCGGACCCCGAGGCTGTCCTGCAGCAGTCGAGACCCGTTTGGGATGGACTCTCCAAGGCCCGCTCGCCAAATCTCTCAACCGAAGTACAGCCACTAGATGTCTCCACTCCCGAGTCACAGAGGGAGAAACCGCACTCCTGCAACACGTAGAGCGGTTATGGACCTTGGAACAAATGCCCTTTAAGAACGGAAAGAAAGACATTCGCTCTAAAGATGACATTTACGCCATTCACCTCCTCGAGACAGGGACCAAGAGAGTCCCGGTCAGCGGCGTGTTGAGATACGCCACGCCACTCCTGCGGCGAGAAGGAATGCCTACTTTCCACGCCAAGACAGACGCCACAGAACGGTACCTGCTGAACACGGAGCGGCGCTTAGCCAAGAACCCCGCCCAAGAGAGTGTATACCGCGCTGAGATTGAGAAGCTCATCACAGCGGGACACGTCACAAAGATGGACATTAAAGAGGCTGACCAGACCACTGAATCGTGGTACGTGCCTCACCACAAGGTCCATCACAACGGTAAAGACCGCATAGTATTTAACTGCAGCTACCAGATCGGATCCCAAAATCTGAATAAAGAGTTACTGCCCGGTCCCACACTCGGCCCCTCCCTACTCGGCGTTCTACTCCGCTTCTGCCAGGAAAAGGTGGCCATCAGCGGGGACATTAAAGGAATGTTCCTGCAGGTGAGATTAGTAGAGGAGGACAAGCCCCTGTTACGGTTCCTATGGAGAGAGAAGCCAGGAGATGAGCACCCAGCCATCTACCAATGGGAAGTCCTCCCCTTCGGAACGACGTGCAGCCCCTGCTGTGCTACATTTGCACTACAGAAACATGTAGCAGAGGACCCAGCAGCGGACGAAGAGGTCCGACACAGCGTAAAGAACAGCTTCTACGTGGACAACTGTCTACAAAGCCTTTCAACCCAGGAAGAAGCCGAGGCTCTCCTGATTAAACTCCGTGCCTCATTGATCAAAGGCGGCTTTGATCTCAGGCAGTGGGCCAGCAGCGATCCGCAAGTACTGCGCAGCCTCTCCTCCGAGGACAAGGCAGCCAGCAGCGAGACCTGGATGGCTACAATCCCGGGAGAAGCCCAGGAGATGACCCTGGGATTGGTGTGGCGATTCAAAACAGATTCGCTTCACTACAGACACAAGCCCCTGACTATGGAGCAGGGAAGGCCGGCGGCGGCGCCGACCACCAGACGGAGTGTGTACACAACACTCGCCCGACAATATGACCCGCTAGGATGTATTCTACCGTACACCACCAGGGCAAAAATGATTGTACGAGCAGTGTGGGACAAGGACCAGGGCTGGGACGACCCCATTCCCGCACACCTTGCATCCACCTGGAGAGAGTGGGAGATGGAGCTCCACTCACTCCCAGGCGTTAATATGCGCCGAAGCTACTTCCCACCCACGGTGAGGCCAGAGACATGTAAAATGGACTTACACGTCTTCAGTGACGCCTCAGAGGTCGCATACGGATCAGTAGCCTACTTGCGGGCCCAAGAAGAGGGGGGAGAGATCTACACAGCATTTGTCCTCGCCCGCTCGAGAATAGCCCCACGCAAGCAACAATCTATCCCACGCCTAGAGCTCTGCGCAGCCCTAGCCGGAGCGCACCTAGCCACGCTCATCCAACGTGAGCTCACCATACCGGTGTCTAGAACAATCCTGTGGTCAGATTCCACGACAGTACTCGCCTGGATCAAATCGGACTCATGCAAGTACAAAGTCTTCGTGGGAGTCAGAGTCACCGAGATTCAAGACTTAACCGAAGAGTTAACCGGAGAAACAGAGTGGCGCTACGTTGATACAAAACAGAACCCAGCTGACGTCATCACCCGGGGAATGCCCCTAGATGACCTCACCCGTCGCAATGTCTACAGTGACGGCCCAGCATTCCTAAAGCTCCCGGAAGGAGAGTGGCCCACGCCTATCCCGAGGGAAGCCAGTCAGGAGGAGGCTGAGAATAAGAAGCCTGTGTTCTGTGGATTGAGCACTGTTATCTCCGCAGACCCCAACATAGATGATTGCACTACCATAGAGAGTGCACAACAAAGGACATTCCTACTGCACTACCTACCGTCTCTACAGACCCGCCAGAAGTGGGTAAAGGAGAGAGACAATTTGACAGAAGGAACGGTCGTCATGATTATTGATCAATCACTGCCCAGAGCTATGTGGCCGGCCGGCCACGTAAGCAAAGTGATCACCGGTGCCGACGGCAAGGTCCGAGCAGCTGAAGTGCTTGTCCAGGGTCGCACTTACACCCGTCCCGTGGCGAGGCTCATAGAACTGCCCCGATTCCCAGACACAATCGATGATGACCATGACCCTATAACCCTATGACTTTGTGAAGTTGACTGACCCCTACAGCAAACCCTTATGTGTAAATAGACAACGCGATTAATCTGTCTCTGCTTAACTGATTAGGTCTGGGACCAATCAGGGGGTGGCTGTTGTGAAGGGCCAGATTAAACCGAATATATATATTTATTTATATATATATATTTAATTGTATTTGTATATTCTCTAATATTCCCTGATATCCCTTGTATATTCCTTGTACAATATGCATTGAATATCCATTCTAGCCTACTGAACATCCCATAATAGTCTCCATTCTACTATTGGTCGAGACCTTGGTGCCAGGCTGCCATACCCCCCAGACCCAGTTCAAACGTACCGCTCAACATGTACGAACAAGTCCTAGTTCCGCGTAGGAATCTGGCTACCGCACCACTAACGGTACTATTTGTTCATAGTGCGTATATATACTGCGCTACTAAAGTAGGACTTCCTTTTTTCAGTCCAGTTTCTTACCCTCCAATAGAGTGACAGACGTAAAGCCTCCCCGCGACGCCACGTGTGGGAGTAAGGCCAAGTTCGGCCTACCATCGGTATTGAGACATCGTGTATATTAATATTTGAATAGTCATATTTGGCACTATATCGTCGAGTTGGACGTAGTCTATTAAGCTAATAATAGTCTATTCATATGTAGTGCTTCGTGCGGTGAGAATACTATCGTAGTCAGTACCCCATCGTTTCGGGCAGAGAACTGGCTGCTTATCGAGGATGGTCGACCCCATGTGAGACTGCATCCGAGGAGCCCCAGAGCCGACGAGCGAGTGGACCTGTATACCGGATTATTCTACCGACGACAGCCCGCCTTCCCAGGCACGGATTATGCTTTGATTATTCCATGGATAAAGACCCCCGACACTGCCGTGTGTTGGAACCCCCCCCCCCTGGAGAGGACGCAAGGTGAGGAGACGCTCTGCAAGACGAGGTCGCTTCACGTCTCTCCCCCGTGGACCGGAGAGAGCCGGCTCACAGAGAGTCCACCTGCTTTCATCTGTGGTCCAAGGATCGCTGGCGCATTGAACTGCACTACTGTGGGTTCACCCAGGATACCCTTAGCCGGACGAGGCAGCCAGACTCTACCCCCCCCCCCCTCCTACTCCTGTTGTCTTACAAGCGACCGGATTAACCCCCCTAGTGTATCCAGTCTTATAATCATTAAAGTATCATTGCTGTTATTCCTTAACTATTCCAGGTCGTATATTTACCACCTGCGCCATCAGAGATTGGACATTCTCTATTGATATACCGACGAATACTCTTTGCCATAAAAGTGCATACTATTTCAATTCATAAATGTAATTAAGTGATTAAGTGCTTGCTCTACACACCATTGCTGTGTAGTAATAAACGCATACTTCGACTTCGTACATTTGTGTTGGATCCGTTTCATCTACGTGAGAGTGTTTATCATAATATATTTATGCCGAGTACTGGGTGGCCGAATATAAAGTACAAAGGTAGTGGTAGTAAGTATCATATCTAGTAATACAGTCAGGGAATTGTACCCCTCAGTTACAGTGACTCAATATTTAAACAAATAAAATGTTTAGCTTGGCGATCCCATTTTGTTGCAATAAAAGTTTTTTTGGACTGAGGTGAACAGAAGTTTTCCGTTGGGGACATCATTTGCAGTTGAAAAAAGGTAATAAATCGCAATATCGTGATAATATCATGACTCTAGTATTGTGATAATATTGTATCATCATGGGGCGTCTGGTGACTTACACCCCTAGATTACATGCAGAAAAGAATGGAGACTGGCTCATATGTACACAAAACCAATCTCAACTTTTTGAACTCATCGAAACCCTGTATTGATTTAATTCCAATGATGACGTGCCTTTAACATAATATAGCAATTAGGGCTGCTTGATTATGGCAAAAATCATAATCCCAATTATTTAGATTTATATTGAACAACATTTCCTGACAACGATCCTAACACATCCGTCCAATGGATTCTGAACCGGCGCAAAAATTCCTCCACTCACATACCTAACAATTGTGCCCTGAGAGGAGCGACAGTGGCTCACAGGAGGTAGAGCGGTCATCTGGTAATCAGAAGGTGACCCGGTTCGATCCCGGCTTCTCCCTGCAGCGTGTCGAAGTGTTCTCGAGCGAGACACTTAACCTGCTAACTGCTCCAGATGAGCAGGTTGGCACCTCGCCTCCACCGCCTCATGTGAGGCATGAGTTTTAAAGCGATTTGGATAAAAGCTGTTACGTATAAAAATACAGTCCATCCATTCCATAACAAGTGAACAAAAGAGAAGAGGAGGAGAAAGCCAATGGTGGGGGAGGCTTTGTGAAACGTCCTGCCAGACAGATAAAGATCCTGACACGGCTAGGAGATTATGGCACGACCACATGCCTGCTGACAGGCATATCAAGATAAAGTCCATCATAGCGACAGGAAGGGAGAAGAGTAACAGAAGGGGAAGGCCTCTCAAAACCACCGCGGCTTATGTGTTCTAACAAGAGGAGCGGGGGAACAGACGTCACGGCACCAGGGTTCCAACAGACATTGCGAAATGAAATTCAAGGACTTTTAAGTACTTTTCCAAGCACTATTTTTCAAGGATGTCACCACGAAGGATGCAATTCAGTTTTAAATGCTGTTTTTTTAAGCATCTTCTTGGGCCTGCTGGCCAGCTAGAGCATCACACGTGACGAAATGAGGAAAAGCAGTTGGAGCGTGCGAGACAGCGACTCGTCAGATTTGATTAAAACAGAAGAAAAAAATGCTTGATTCAGAACAATTGATCATGGATGAACAAAACATTCAATGCGAATGGTTGATTTGAATTTCAAGGACTTTTTAAGCACCTTGTTAAAAGAAATTATGTTTTCAAGGAATTCCAGGCCAAGACTTTTCTTTGGTAAAAAATCAAGCACTTTAAGCACTTCAGCGACCTTGTGCGAACCCTGTTATGTGTTCTAACAAGAGGAGCGGGGAACGGACGCCATGACACCGTGACACTGCGGCTTCTCGACAGCCCCGTGCAGTAGTAGTCGCCACGGCATCACCATTAGAATATTCTGCTCCCCCGCTGGCCGCTGTCTATTCTCACATGTGTGATCATACGCCTTAGAGGATCATAACCAATGGGCGAAAAGTAAGTAAGTATTTTTACTCAAGTACAATTTTGAGCTACTTGTACATTACATGAGTATTTTTTATTTTAGGGAACTTTATACTTTTACTCCACAACATTTCAAAGGAAATATTGTACTTTTCACTCCACTACATTCACCTGAACCCATCGGTTGCTAGTTACTTTGAGTGAAAGTGATTTAGCATAGAAAACATGGCAAAAATGTATGAAGATTATAATACTTTCACATTTGAAGCCTGTCAACTTCAAGAGGACGTAATCAGAGCAGCATAACTGGATCACATACCACTTTAACATGACCTTTAATCAGAGCAGGATAACTGGACCACATACCACTTTAACATAACCTTTAACCAGAGCAGCATAACTGGACCATATACCACTTTAACATGACCTTTAATCAGAGCAGCATAACTGGACCACATACCACTTTAACATAACCTTTAACCAGAGCAGCATAACTGGACCATATACCACTTTAACATGACCTTTAATCAGAGCAGCATAACTGGACCACATACCACTTTAACATAACCTTTAATCAGAGCAGGATAACTGGACCACATACCACTTTAACATAACCTTTAGAGGTCAATGGATCGAGGATTGAATGCTCCCAAGCACTGGAACACACATGCGTCATGTAGAATGCATACTTTTACTTTAGACACTTAAGTACATCCAATAGCAAATACTTCTCTACTTTTACTTAACCATTCCACTGCTGCACTACCAAACGGTTAACCCTTTCACTGCGACAATACACAGAAGGTTAACCCTTTCACTGCCACACAACAACCGGTTAACCCTTTCACTGCCACACGACAGAAGGTTAACCCTTTACTATCACACAACCTGACGGCGACCGTAAAGGGTTAACCTTCTGTCGTGTGGCAGTGAAAGGGTTAAGGTGAATTTGAATGGAGGACTTTTACTTTTTACCAAAGTAGATTTTGAATGGAGGACTTTTACCAGAGCACTCATTTATCTGGGTATTTCTACTTTTACTTAAGTAAAAGGAACTGTGTACTGGTCATAAGCTACTAATGAGGCCGGGCTACCCCCCTACTCCCCCCACCCCCGTACACATAAAAACCTAATCTGGTGTCATTGCTCTGAGGACTGATACAGCGTTGCCACCGTCTTCCCGCGCCACTGATTCCATGTTTTGAGACCAATTAAATGAACAGCTGCCGCGGACATCACTCTGTTCCCCGTGCGCGTCGTAAACGTGGCCACCTGGGCGGCCGAGGGTCAGCCGAGGCCTGTTCACACATCGGGGCTGATCGCTCGTGTCTAAAAACACAGCTTTGTTTGTGTACAGTGTGTCTGTCTGTCTGTCTGTGTGACTACTACCATAGTGTCTTTATACCTGTAGCACTGTACATATTAATACTAAAACTCTGTACATTTCATTGTATACCTGTATGCCGTGACAATTAAAACTCTTGACTTGACTTGACTACATACATCTGGATAGCAATATACTAGTACAAATGTATATATTTTATACCCAGCTTTGTTTGTGTGTGTGTGTGCGTGCGTGCGTGCGTGTGTGTGTGTGTGTGTGTATGACTACTACCATAGTGACTTTATACCTGTAGCACTGTACATATTAATACTAAAACTCTGTACATACATCTGGATAGCACTACACTAGTACAAATGTATATATTTTATATCCAGCTTAATCACATGTACATTACTGTTGCACTTTACTGCTACATTTGCACTCTGGTTGGAAGCCACATTTATTTTCATTGCAGTGTACTTGTGCTGTATAATGACAATGAATGTTTATCTAATCTAATAAAATCTAATGTGCACGCATACGTGTGTGTTTGGGGGGGTGATGGTGTGTGTGTGTGGGGGGGGGGGGGTTGTGAATCCCCCACACGCGTAGGGAAGAAGAAGAAGAAGAAGAAGAAGAAGAAGAAGAAGAAGAAGAAGAAGAAGAAGAAGAAGAAGAAGAAGAAGAAGAAGAAGAAGAAGAAGAAGAAGAAGTCTTTATTTGTCATGCAGATTAACACACACATGCAAGATGGGCGACACACAGGAACACACATGCACTGAGTCGCCAATGAAATGTCTCTCTGCACTTTTCCCATCCCGTCGTCCTTCCCCCCAAGGGCAGCCGGGAGCAGACATGGGCTGCAGCGTTGGCCGCGCCCGGGGACCAATCCAAGCTCCTGTCCGTCTTCGTCAGGGACGCGACAGCGCTAGCGATCTGTTCTGCATGTTTTTCCATTGGGTTTATATTCTGGAGGGGGAACCCTTGCGAGCACGGGAAGAACACGCAAACTCCACACAGAAAGGCCCGGGAGATACCCCCACCTGGGTACCTGGCAACCCGGCAACCTGGTCCCCAAGCGGGAATCGAACCCAGGACCTTCTAGCTGTGAGGCGATGTCCCAATATGTATGGACCTGACTGTATAATAATGAAGAATCTACCTCACAAAGAAAATAAATTTGTTCAAGTCACAGTAGGCTATACCAGATTTAGTTACAACACTGTATTGAAACTGGATGAAATATACTCTAATGTGTGACCAAATGCAGTGAAATGCACTTTCCTAATC
Organism: Notolepis coatsorum; assembly: GCF_963971535.1. Classification (NCBI taxonomy): domain Eukaryota; kingdom Metazoa; phylum Chordata; class Actinopteri; order Aulopiformes; family Paralepididae; genus Notolepis; species Notolepis coatsorum. The sequence continues at coordinate 26,322,780 of NC_140168.1, read as the reverse complement.
CTCTGTTCCTATTATTTTGATCTATATTGTGTCAATCACAGGCATATCAATTAACTTGTAACCTAGCAACAGCTTTTGTCAGCTTCATGAATTACAATGTATACATATCATGGTAAAGAGCACTCCCTCTCATGTATCACTGCTTAATCAATAACCTCAAGTACAACTAAAATGGTCGTCTTACTGGCTTCTATTCGTACAGACTGATGGGGGGTGGCCCCATGATACTATAGTCACGATTATTACTATTGTAATATCGCAATATTGTGATATATTGCGATGTATTACCTTTTTTCAACTGCAAATTATGTCCCCAATGAAAAAAACGTTGTCAACATCTGCATCTTCTGTCAACATAGACATATATACATCATCCATTTTATCTAATAAGATAATGTTCTGTTCACCTCATTCCAATCATTTTCATTGCAGCAAAGTGGGATTGTCAAGCAAAAAACAAACAAAACTAAAAAAGTGTTTTTTTGTAAATATGTATACTTGGCATCACTCTATCAATATAATATCGGCACGTATAATATTGGGATACATGTTTCCCCTACAGACTGATGCTTTATAACTATTGCAGACATAATGTTGCGTGGCTAATGACACTCTTTCCCCATCTTTCTCTCTCTTTCCCTCTCCATCTTTCTCTTTCTCTTCATCTCCCTCTTTCTCTCTTTTTCTTTATCTCTCTTTCTCTTCATCTCCATCTTTATAGCTCTCTCTTTCTCTTCATCTCCCTCTTTATCTCTCTCTCTCTCTCTCTCCTTCTCACTTGCCGTCTTTCGGCGGCACAACGAAGGCCAACCTAAGGAGGGTCTGACAGTAGGTGACAGCAGGTGACAGGAGGTGACAGTATATGACAGTAGGTGACAGTAGGTGACAGTAGGTGACAGTAGGTGACAGTAGGTGACAGTAGGTGACAGTAGGTGACAGTAGGTGACAGTAGGTGACAGTATATGACAGTAGGTGACAGCAGGTGACAGGAGGTGACAGTATATGACAGTAGGTGACAGTAGGTGACAGTAGATGACAGTAGGTGACAGTAGGTGACAGTAGGTGACAGTAGGTGACAGTAGGTGACAGTAGATGACAGTAGGTGACAGTAGGTGACAGTAGATGACAGTAGGTGACAGTAGGTGACAGCAGGTGACAGTAGATGACAGCAGGTGACAGTAGATGACAGTAGGTGACAGTAGATGACAGTAGATGACAGTAGATGACAGTAGATGACAGTAGGTGACAGTAGGTGACAGTAGGTGACAGTAGGTGACAGGAGGTGACAGTAGATGACAGTAGGTGACAGTAGATGACAGTAGGTGACAGTAGATGACAGTAGATGACAGTAGATGACAGTAGATGACAGTAGGTGACAGTAGGTGACAGTAGGTGACAGTAGATGACAGTAGATGACAGTAGATGACAGTAGATGACAGTAGATGACAGTAGATGACAGTAGGTGACAGTAGGTGACAGTAGGTGACAGTAGATGACAGTAGATGACAGTAGGTGACAGTAGGTGACAGTAGGTGACAGTAGATGACAGTAGATGACAGCAGGTGACAGGAGGTGACAGTAGGTGACAGTAGGTGACAGTAGGTGACAGTAGGTGACAGTAGGTGACAGTAGATGACAGTAGGTGACAGTAGGTGACAGCAGGTGACAGTAGATGACAGCAGGTGACAGTAGATGACAGTAGGTGACAGTAGATGACAGTAGATGACAGTAGATGACAGTAGATGACAGTAGGTGACAGTAGGTGACAGTAGGTGACAGTAGGTGACAGGAGGTGACAGTAGATGACAGTAGGTGACAGTAGATGACAGTAGGTGACAGTAGATGACAGTAGATGACAGTAGATGACAGTAGATGACAGTAGGTGACAGTAGGTGACAGTAGGTGACAGTAGATGACAGTAGATGACAGTAGATGACAGTAGATGACAGTAGATGACAGTAGATGACAGTAGGTGACAGTAGGTGACAGTAGATGACAGTAGATGACAGTAGATGACAGCAGGTGACAGTAGGTGACATGAGGTGACAGTAGGTGACAGTAGGTGACAGTAGATGACAGTAGATGACAGTAGATGACAGCAGGTGACAGTAGGTGACATGAGGTGACAGGAGGTGACAGTAGGTGACAGTAGGTGACAGTAGATGACAGTAGATGACAGTAGATGACAGTAGGTGACAGTAGATGACAGTAGGTGACAGTAGATGACAGTAGATGACAGTAGATGACAGTAGGTGACAGTAGGTGACAGTAGGTGACAGCAGGTGACAGTAGATGACAGTAGATGACAGTAGATGACAGTAGGTGACAGTAGATGACAGTAGATGACAGTAGATGACAGTAGGTGACAGTAGGTGACAGCAGGTGACAGTAGGTGACAGTAGATGACAGTAGATGACAGTAGGTGACAGTAGATGACAGTAGATGACAGTAGGTGACAGTAGGTGACAGTAGGTGACAGTAGATGACAGTAGATGACAGTAGGTGACAGTAGATGACAGTAGATGACAGTAGGTGACAGTAGATGACAGTAGATGACAGTAGATGACAGTAGATGACAGTAGATGACAGTAGATGACAGTAGATGACAGTAGGTGACAGTAGGTGACAGTAGATGACAGTAGGTGACAGTAGATGACAGTAGGTGACAGTAGATGACAGTAGATGACAGTAGGTGACAGTAGGTGACAGTAGGTGACAGTAGATGACAGTAGGTGACAGTAGATGACAGTAGATGACAGTAGATGACAGTAGGTGACAGTAGGTGACAGTAGATGACAGTAGATGACAGTAGATGACAGTAGATGACAGTAGATGACAGTAGATGACAGGAGGTGACAGTAGGTGACAGTAGATGACAGTAGATGACAGGAGGTGACAGTAGATGACAGTAGGTGACAGTAGATGACAGTAGATGACAGGAGGTGACAGTAGATGACAGTAGGTGACAGTAGATGACAGTAGATGACAGTAGGTGACAGTAGATGACAGTAGATGACAGTAGATGACAGTAGGTGACAGTAGGTGACAGTAGGTGACAGTAGATGACAGTAGGTGACAGTAGGTGACAGTAGATGACAGTAGATGACAGTAGGTGACAGTAGGTGACAGTAGGTGACAGTAGATGACAGTAGATGACAGTAGGTGACAGTAGGTGACAGTAGGTGACAGTAGATGACAGTAGGTGACAGTAGATGACAGTAGATGACAGTAGGTGACAGTAGGTGACAGTAGGTGACAGTAGGTGACAGTAGATGACAGTAGATGACAGTAGATGACAGTAGATGACAGTAGATGACAGTAGGTGACAGTAGGTGACAGTAGATGACAGTAGATGACAGTAGATGACAGTAGATGACAGTAGATGACAGTAGGTGACAGTAGGTGACAGTAGATGACAGTAGATGACAGTAGATGACAGTAGATGACAGTAGGTGACAGTAGGTGACAGTAGATGACAGTAGATGACAGTAGATGACAGTAGATGACAGTAGGTGACAGTAGGTGACAGTAGGTGACAGTAGATGACAGTAGATGACAGTAGATGACAGTAGGTGACAGTAGATGACAGTAGGTGACAGTAGGTGACAGTAGATGACAGGAGGTGACAGTAGATGACAGTAGGTGACAGTAGATGACAGGAGGTGACAGTAGGTGACAGTAGGTGACAGTAGATGACAGTAGATGACAGTAGGTGACAGTAGGTGACAGTAGATGACAGTAGGTGACAGTAGATGACGGTAGGTGACGGTAGATGACAGTAGATGACAGTAGGTGACAGTAGATGACAGTAGATGACAGTAGGTGACAGTAGGTGACAGTAGATGACAGTAGATGACAGTAGGTGACAGTAGATGACAGTAGGTGACAGTAGATGACAGTAGATGACAGTAGATGACAGTAGGTGACAGTAGATGACAGGAGGTGACAGTAGATGACAGTAGGTGACAGTAGATGACAGTAGATGACAGTAGGTGACAGTAGATGACAGTAGATGACAGTAGGTGACAGTAGATGACAGGAGGTGACAGTAGATGACAGTAGATGACAGTAGATGACAGTAGGTGACAGTAGGTGACAGTAGGTGACAGTAGGTGACAGTAGGTGACAGTAGGTGACAGTAGGTGACAGTAGATGACAGTAGATGACAGTAGGTGACAGTAGGTGACAGTAGATGACAGTAGATGACAGTAGGTGACAGTAGGTGACAGTAGGTGACAGTAGATGACAGTAGATGACAGTAGGTGACAGTAGATGACAGTAGGTGACAGTAGGTGACAGTAGATGACAGTAGGTGACAGTAGATGACAGTAGGTGACAGTAGATGACAGTAGGTGACAGTAGATGACAGTAGGTGACAGTAGGTGACAGTAGATGACAGTAGATGACAGTAGGTGACAGTAGGTGACAGTAGGTGACAGTAGATGACAGTAGATGACAGTAGGTGACAGTAGATGACAGTAGGTGACAGTAGGTGACAGTAGATGACAGTAGGTGACAGTAGATGACAGTAGGTGACAGTAGATGACAGTAGGTGACAGTAGATGACAGTAGGTGACAGTAGGTGACAGTAGATGACAGTAGGTGACAGTAGGTGACAGTAGATGACAGTAGATGACAGTAGGTGACAGTAGGTGACAGTAGATGACAGTAGGTGACAGTAGATGACAGTAGATGACAATAGATGACAGGAGGTGACAGTAGATGACAGTAGATGACAGTAGATGACAGTAGGTGACAGTAGATGACAGTAGGTGACAGTAGATGACAGTAGATGACAGTAGGTGACAGTAGATGACAGCAGGTGACAGTAGATGACAGTAGATGACAGTAGATGACAGTAGGTGACAGTAGATGACAGCAGGTGACAGTAGGTGACAGTAGGTGACAGTAGATGACAGTAGATGACAGTAGGTGACAGTAGGTGACAGGAGGTGACAGTAGGTGACAGTAGATGACAGTAGATGACAGTAGATGACAGTAGATGACAGTAGGTGACAGTAGGTGACAGTAGATGACAGTAGATGACAGTAGGTGACAGTAGATGACAGGAGGTGACAGTAGATGACAGTAGATGACAGTAGATGACAGTAGGTGACAGTAGGTGACAGTAGGTGACAGTAGGTGACAGTAGATGACAGGAGGTGACAGTAGATGACAGGAGGTGACAGTAGATGACAGTAGATGACAGTAGATGACAGTAGGTGACAGTAGATGACAGCAGGTGACAGTAGGTGACAGTAGGTGACAGTAGATGACAGTAGATGACAGTAGGTGACAGTAGATGACAGTAGGTGACAGTAGGTGACAGGAGGTGACAGTAGGTGACAGTAGATGACAGTAGATGACAGTAGATGACAGTAGGTGACAGTAGGTGACAGTAGATGACAGTAGATGACAGTAGGTGACAGTAGGTGACAGTAGATGACAGGAGGTGACAGTAGATGACAGGAGGTGACAGTAGATGACAGTAGATGACAGTAGATGACAGTAGGTGACAGTAGATGACAGTAGATGACAGTAGGTGACAGTAGGTGACAGTAGATGACAGTAGATGACAGTAGGTGACAGTAGATGACAGTAGATGACAGTAGGTGACAGTAGATGACAGTAGACAGGAGGTGACAGTAGATGACAGTATGTGACAGTAGATGACAGTAGACAGGAGGTGACAGTAGATGACAGTAGGTGACAGTAGATGACAGTAGATGACAGTAGATGACAGTAGGTGACAGTAGATGACAGGAGGTGACAGTAGATGACAGTAGATGACAGTAGATGACAGTAGGTGACAGTAGGTGACAGTAGATGACAGTAGATGACAGCAGGTGACAGTAGGTGACAGTAGATGACAGTAGGTGACAGTAGGTGACAGTAGATGACAGTAGGTGACAGTAGGTGACAGTATGTGACAGTAGATGACAGTAGATGACAGTAGATGACAGTAGATGACAGTAGATGACAGCAGGTGACAGTAGGTGACAGTAGATGACAGTAGGTGACAGTAGATGACAGTAGATGACAGTAGGTGACAGTAGATGACAGTAGATGACAGTATGTGACAGTAGATGACAGTAGACAGGAGGTGACAGTAGATGACAGTATGTGACAGTAGATGACAGTAGACAGGAGGTGACAGTAGATGACAGTAGGTGACAGTAGATGACAGTAGATGACAGTAGATGACAGTAGGTGACAGTAGATGACAGGAGGTGACAGTAGATGACAGTAGATGACAGTAGATGACAGTAGGTGACAGTAGGTGACAGTAGATGACAGTAGATGACAGCAGGTGACAGTAGGTGACAGTAGATGACAGTAGGTGACAGTAGGTGACAGTAGATGACAGTAGGTGACAGTAGGTGACAGTATGTGACAGTAGATGACAGTAGATGACAGTAGATGACAGTAGGTGACAGTAGGTGACAGTAGGTGACAGCAGGTGACAGTAGGTGACAGGAGTCTACAGTATTGCAGACAGAGCAGTTCTACCGAGAGCCGCTACAGCTCCAGTGTTCACAGCTGCCGGGATAACGGTAATAAACTACAAACGACAAATAGAACCTGAATTTCACAGCCTCGTGAAAAGTCCTGGTAAAAAGGCAACCGATGCTAAATGTCATCATATTTCTGGAGAAGGACACATTTGAGTGAGCGGAGTGCCGGTTGAAGACGGCCACACGCACAGCGCTGTTTCCCTCCTCCGTCCTCCACGCGCTTCTTTTTCGTGCAGCCTTAATGAAATAGCAACGTCTGGCACCTGAACTTATCAATTGTGTCGATGTCCAAATATTTATGGAGCCGACTGTATAATAATGCAGAATATACCTCACAAATTTTTTTCACAGTATACAAGATTTAGTTTCAACACTATATTGAAAGAGACTCTAATGTGTGACCAAATGCCGTGAAATGCACTCATAACCTAGCAATTCCCTAATCCTCTGTTCATATTATTTGTATCTATATTGTGTCAATCACAGGCATATAAATGAACACCAGGGAACTGGTGCCGAATGTCATGAAATGGTGACCAAATGCCGTGAAATGCACCCATAACCTAGCAATTCCCTAATCCTCTGTTCATATTATTTTGATCTATAGTGTGTCAATCACAGGCATATAAATGAACACCAGGGAACTGGTGCCGAATGTAATCATATTTTTCGGAGAAGGACACACTGTGAGTGAGCGAAGTGCCGGTTTAACGCACAGCGCCGTTTCCCTGCGTCGTCCTCCTTTTTCCAGCCTTAATGAAAGAGATGTCTATAATATAGCAACGTCTGGCACCCGAACTCATCACACGTCCTCCTGGTCTATTCACGGAGCCGGGACGTTTGTCTCCAGCAGAGGTGTCTCATCATAAGCAGGGACAGGTTGATTGGACAGCGAGTCACACTCTCTACAGTGCCTCGACGGCGGCAGGAATGGAAGCCCGCGACCTCTGTCTGACGGTCTCTATAAAACGGACCTAACTAGTCTGCCTAATGCTGGAGAGGAGATGGAAGTGGGTAAATGAGAAACACAGGTTGTCAAGTTCAGAAGATGTTTTGATTGGTTATGTCCATGTAGAACTCGTGAAAGTCATGAAAATGCCCACTTATACACCACACAAGCACACTTATTACACACACACACACACACTGTTGCTAACATATACCTTGTATTGTATAGTTTGTATATATTACACATTGTGTATTATATCTAGTTTATAGTTTAGCTCACAGTTTTAGTTTATTTATAGCTTATTTAGTTGATCTGTTTCTCTACTCTATTTTTGTGTCTTGCCTGTCTCTTCATGTCTTGCCTGTCTCTTTGTGTCTTGCCTGTCTCTTTGTGTCTTGCCTGTCTCTTCATGTCTTGCCTGTCTCTTCATGTCTTGCCTGTCTCTTTGTGTCTTGCCTGTCTCTTTGTGTCTTGCTTGTCTCTTTGTGTCTTGCTCGTCTCTTCATGTATTGCTTGTCTCTTCGTGTCTTGCCTGTCTCTTTGTGTCTTGCTTGTCTCTTTGTGTCTTGCCTGTCTCTTTGTGTCTTGCCTGTCTCTTTGTGTCTTGCTCGTCTCTTTGTGTCTTGCTCGTCTCTTTGTGTCTTGCTCATCTCTTCATGTATTGCTCGTCTCTTCGTGTCTTGCACGTCTCTTCGTGTCTTGCACGTCTCTTTGTGTCTTGCTCGTCTCTTTGTGTCTTGCTCGTCTCTTTGTGTCTTGCTCGTCTCTTTGTGTCTTGCTCGTCTCTTTGTGTCTTGCTCGTCTCTTCATGTCTTGCATGTCTCTTTGTGTCTTGCCTGTCTCTTCATGTCTTGCTTGTCTCTTCGTGTCTTGCTTGTCTCTTTGTGTCTTGCCTGTCTCTTTGTGTCTTGCCTGTCTCTTTGTGTCTTGCCTGTCTCTTTGTGTCTTGCCTGTCTCTTCGTGTCTTGCCTGTATCTTCGTGTCTTGCCTGTCTCTTCGTGTCTTGCCTGTCTCTTCGTGCCTTGCCTGTCTCGTCGTGTCTTGCCTGTCTCTTCATGTCTTGCTTGTCTCTTCGTGTCTTGCCTGTCTATTCGTGTCTTGCCTGTCTCTTCATGTCTTGCCTGTCTCTTCGTGTCTTGCCTGTCTCTTTGTGTCTTGCCTGTCTCTTTGTGTCTTGCTCGTCTCTTCATGTATTGCTTGTCTCTTCATGTCTTGCCTGTCTCTTTGTGTCTTGCTTGTCTCTTTGTGTCTTGCCTGTCTCTTTGTGTCTTGCCTGTCTCTTTGTGTCTTGCCTGTCTCTTTGTGTCTTGCTCGTCTCTTCATGTATTGCCTGTCTCTTTGTGTCTTGCCTGTCTCTTTGTGTCTTGCTCGTCTCTTTGTGTCTTGCTCGTCTCTTTGTGTCTTGCTCGTCTCTTCATGTCTTGCCTGTCTCTTTGTGTCTTGCTTGTCTCTTTGTGTCTTGCCTGTCTCTTTGTGTCTTGCCTGTCTCTTTGTGTCTTGCCTGTCTCTTTGTGTCTTGCTCGTCTCTTTGTGTCTTGCTCGTCTCTTTGTGTCTTGCTCGTCTCTTCATGTATTGCCTGTCTCTTTGTGTCTTGCACGTCTCTTTGTGTCTTGCTCGTCTCTTTGTGTCTTGCTCGTCTCTTTGTGTCTTGCTCGTCTCTTTGTGTCTTGCTCGTCTCTTTGTGTCTTGCTCGTCTCTTTGTGTCTTGCTCGTCTCTTTGTGTCTTGCTCGTCTCTTTGTGTATTGCTCGTCTCTTTGTGTCTTGCTCGTCTCTTTGTGTCTTGCTCGTCTCTTTGTGTCTTGCTCGTCTCTTTGTGTCTTGCTCGTCTCTTTGTGTCTTGCTCGTCTCTTTGTGTCTTGCTCGTCTATTTGTGTCTTGCTCGTCTCTTCGTGTCTTGCCTGTCTCTTCATGTCTTGCCTGTCTCTTCGTGTCTTGCCTGTCTCTTTGTGTCTTGCTCATCTATTTGTGTCTTGCTCGTCTCTTCATGTATTGCTTGTCTCTTTGTGTCTTGCCTGTCTCTTTGTGTCTTGCCTGTCTCTTTGTGTCTTGCCTGTCTCTTTGTGTCTTGCCTGTCTCTTCGTGTCTTGCTTGTCTCTTTGTGTCTTGCCTGTCTCTTCGTGTCTTGCTTGTCTCTTTGTGTCTTGCTTGTCTCTTCATGTCTTGCTTGTCTCTTTGTGTCTTGCCTGTCTCTTCATGTCTTGCATGTCTCTTTGTGTCTTGCCTGTCTCTTCATGTCTTGCTTGTCTCTTTGTGTCTTGCCTGTCTCTTTGTGTCTTGCCTGTCTCTTTGTGTCTTGCCTGTCTCTTTGTGTCTTGCTTGTCTCTTCATGTCTTGCCTGTCTCTTTGTGTCTTGCCTGTCTCTTCATGTCTTGCCTGTCTCTTTGTGTCTTGCTTGTCTCTTCATGTCTTGCCTGTCTCTTCGTGTCTTGCCTGTATCTTCGTGTCTTGCCTGTCTCTTCGTGTCTTGCCTGTCTCTTCGTGTCTTGCCTGTCTCGTCGTGTCTTGCCTGTCTCTTCATGTCTTGCTTGTCTCTTCATGTCTTGCCTGTCTCTTCGTGTCTTGCCTGTCTCGTCGTGTCTTGCCTGTCTCTTCATGTCTTGCCTGTCTCTTCATGTCTTGCCTGTCTCTTCGTGTCTTGCCTGTCTCTTTGTGTCTTGCCTGTCTCTTTGTGTCTTGCCTGTCTCTTCATGTCTTGCCTGTCTCTTCATGTCTTGCCTGTCTCTTCGTGTCTTGCCTGTCTCTTTGTGTCTTGCTTGTCTCTTCATGTCTTGCTTGTCTCTTTGTGTCTTGCCTGTCTCTTTGTGTCTTGCCTGTCTCTTTGTGTCTTGCTTGTCTCTTCATGTCTTGCTTGTCTCGTTGTGTCTTGCCTGTCTCTTTGTCTTGCCTGTCTCTTCATGTCTTGCCTGTCTCTTTGTGTCTTGCTTGTCTCTTGCTTGTCTTTCCACATGCTTGTTTTGCTTCTAATGTGACCTTGTTGTGTGTATGTGGGGAAGAGGAGGAGGGGGCATCTTTCTCCCACTGTGCAGGGTATCAACATCTGTACCGCCAAGTAAAACTGCTATTTCCCGAGCCTTCCACTCCCAGTGGAATGCCCTTTTCACATCATTGTCAATTTCTTTAGCTTCAGCCAAATGGTCCTTTTGGTCAATTTAAGTTGCCATGTTTTAAACCACACATCCACCACCACAGGTGTTGGCTCCTCACCTGAACCCACCGCGCAGTGATCGAGTGATCGTTTACGCATTTCATACAGTCTCCCGAAAGAAGAAAAGACAAACGACAACTTCGAATTTACACTGAATTTTGGGGCATTTTGGACAATCCGCGGAAGTCTTTAATCTCTGTGCTGCAGTGCGCTGTCACCCAGAGAAGCCATGTAAGTCCCTGGTGACCACTTGCCTCTGAAGTGCTGGATGAGACTGAGAAGAGAGCGAGACGCCCTCAGGGTGTTCTGACGCAGCCTGTGCCTTTACAGGGCAGCGGAGAGCAGGCTCACACACACCTGTGGCTGGCTGTCAACCACTCAAGGCAATCAATGAAACCCCCCGCCTCCGCGGCCAACCAGGAAGTGAGCGACACAGCACCCAGGAGACACGGCTTTGGAACGGGCATGGATGGCCGGGGCATTTCGGCGATGAAACGGAATACAGATCAGGTTTTGAGCAGGGGGAGGGGGGGGGGGGGGGGGGGGGGGTCTCCTTGGATCAGGGTTCCCGCAGACATTGCAAAATGAAATTCAAGGACTTTCAAGTACTTTTCTAAGCCCTATTTTCCATTTTAAAAGGGCATTTAAAAGGATCCAATTCACTTTTAAATGCTGTTTTTTTATTGAAAAAGAAAATCAGATCCAATATGTATGGCTTAAAATCAATTTCCGACAATTAGTTACACTTTAGATGAAACATTTTAATTTCTTGATTCAGAACAATTTGATCATGGATGAACAAAACCTTCAATGCGAACAGTTGATTTGAATTTCAATTACTTTTTAAGCACCTTGTTAAAAAGAAATTGGCTGTTTTCAAGGAATTCCAGGCCTTGACCTTTTTTATTTTTTTTTACAAAAATCAAGCACTTTAAGCACTTCAAGGACCTTGGGCGAACCCTGTTGGATGATAATGGGTTGGAATAGCGGCGGAGTTCGGAATTCGTTTCCGCGTTTCCCACTCGTTACAGGAGTTTGTTGCTGGAGTTTCTGCTTCGCGCTGGTCTCTGAGAAGTGACAGGTGACAGATGACAGACACAGGACACTCTGGCAGCATGAGCACCCCCCCCTGGTCGGCCCTCGTATGTAGCCCATCAATCTGCCAGATCAGACCCCCCTGATTCTGCATGTTTGTTTTCGGAGAGGCACTTTCCTACTATTTGTGGATCGGTGACAGCTTGACATTATATCACTAGTGCTTGTTAAGGGTGATTCATGATGGGGTCTTGGGGGGGGCTGACCAGAGGGAAAGGTTCCTCCGTCAAACAGTCCAGCGCTGCAGTGACGGTGGCAGTGGTGGAAGAAGAACACAGTTCCTTTACTTAAGTATAAGTAAAAGTTGAACTCTATTCAAATTATACTTAAGTAAATGTAGAGAAGTATTTTCTATTGAATGTACATAAGTATCTAAAGTAAAAGTATGCATTCTACTGTACATGTTTGTGTGTTCCAGTGCTTGGGAGCATTCAACGCTCGATCCATTGACCTTAAAGTGGAGATGAAGCATAGCGATAAATACATATTCATAGCATCACATTAGTATTTAGATAAGCCACAGAAGAAATCACGTTATAAAAATAAGCAGTTTCTAAGAAAAAAACGATTTGTTATGTGCATTTCTGAGGCATTTATCATTATGGGCGCGGCCATTTTGTTGCTGACGTCATGGGGCTGGTTGGCTGCCTGCAACACTGCAGCTCACTGCATCCTACTGACCACCTGAGGAGACTTGCACGCAGTAGCACACTGACCTCCAGAGGCTGTAGTTTGCAATGGATCTCGACGAGGTGGACAGACAGACAGGTTCATAGAAACCCAATTGCATATGCATTTGAGCCTATTAGAGCGACACCAGTGAGACGTGCTCCTCCTGTTGAGCTGGACGACGATGGAGAAAATAACATGCCTGAAGATGATGGCCGTATGATGTCATAATCAAACATTCTAGAACATTTGTGATGTCACCGTATGATGTCATAATCAAACATTCTAGAACATTTGTGTTCTATATATATTCAACAATGCTCTCAGCATTTCCTGGCGAGATCTCAGGCTGTGGAAAGGAAAGATGGATTTTGAGAGGTGCGCAGAGTGGCGGCGTCTGCGTCCGCCGGAGCTGTGCAACGAAGACATGTGTAGGGGTAGTGGTCGGTGGTGGGAGGCGAGCGGAGTAGATATGGAGGATCGGAAACAGGGAAGACCTCGCGATTGGTGGCCCCGGCCTGTGAGCGGCTGTCCAGGGTATTGGGAGGATGGTGATGGAAGTAAATGGTGTGATGGAAGTAAATGGGGTGGGAAGGGCGAGGAAGATAGCGATGACGGAATGGAGTACAGTGGGGAGGAGAGGGAGAAAGAAGAGATGGAGAAGGAGGTGTGGGAAACGGTGGGGAAGAAGAGGAAGAAGCAGACGGAGAGGGACGACAGTGATGGGGATAGCCAGGGCAAGGGTAAGGGGTCGGGTGAGAGTAGGGGGGAGGAGAGTGGGGGAGAAGGGGGGAAGAGGAAGAAAGTGGGGGACGATAGCTCAAGTGGGCCGGGAGATGAGGGTGCTGGAAAAGATGTGGCAAAAGCGGAAGTGATCCATATAGTGGTCAGGCTTGAGGGGGAGAGGGGTGAGAGGAAAGTAGGTAGGCTCGAGTGGCCCAAACTCATTGCCGAGCAATTAGGGGAGGTAAAGTACGCGAGAGTTTTGTGGGATGGGAATCTGGCCGTAGGGTGTGGTAGTGAGGGGCAGGTGGAGGTGGCTAGGAAGATGCAGAGCATTGGGGGGGTGGGTATAAGTAAGGTGGCGAGAGTAGGGGAGAAGAGGGGGGGGGGATGTAAGGGGGTGATAGTTGGGGTACCGGTCGAGGTTACAGTAGAGCAGCTGGTGGAAGAGCTAAAGGAGGACAGGCGTAATGGCATAGTTAAGAGTGCAGCAAGGATGAAGAGGGGAGCGGAGAGGGCAGTGACGGGGACGGTAGTGATTACGTTTGAGGGTGGGGTTGTTCCTAGGGAGGTGTTAGTAGGGCGTAGGATGTATAGGGTTAGGGAATTTGTTCATAATCCTCTTAGGTGCTATAGGTGCCAGGGGTTTGGCCATATAGCTACCACGTGTATGAAGGGGATGAGGTGCGCTAGGTGTGGCGAGGAACATGAATATGGGAAATGTGGAGAGGGAGTGAAGCCGAAGTGCTGTAGTTGTGGTGGGGAGCATAGTGTAGCGTTTCGGGGGTGCGAGGTGATGATGAAGCAGGTCGCGGATCGGAGAGAGAGAAGGGAGGGTAAGTTGACGTATGCTGGGGCGGTTAGCAGGGCAGGACAGGGGAGCCAAGAAAGGGTGCAGGGGGTTGAAGGAGGGCATTTGGCAGTGAGGGTAGAGCAGGTGGAAAGAGACAGGGGAAGGGAGGAGAAATGAGGTATTGTGGCCTTCGTGGCAGGGGTAGTTACTGGTATGGCAGAGGTTACGGGTAGAACAGAGATGGTGAAGATGATTGTTAGGATAGCGGTTCAACATCTGGGATTGGAAGGTCTGGACTGGAAGGAGGTGTGTAAAGAATTGGCTGAGGGGGCTGCGAGGGACAAGGCTGCGAGGGACAAAGCAGCCCAGGATAAGATAGCAGGGGGCAAGGAGGGTCCCGCGGAGGGTGGCCCAGACAGGAAGTAGCAGCAGTAGCTGCACTCCAATGGACAATGTAGTTGATGACGGGGTCCAGTAGAAGAAGAAAAAGAAGGTGAAGAAGGAGAAGAAGGAGAAGAAGAAGAGCCCATAAAAAGAATTGCGGAGGGCAGTAATACGCCTCGATGCGTCTACTCTGCCGGAAATTCAAATAAGAAGAAGAAGAAGCATTTCCTGGCATTTCTTCAGACTACAACATGAATCCAGACTGGTTTGACCGAAGTCAAACACGTGTGGGTAAAGCCCTATTTTTGATAGTGTTTTTTGTCTATTTCAGATATATAGTCATCACAACTTCTGTACTGTATATAGTCATCACAGCTTCTGTACTGTATAGTCATCACAACTTATGTACTGTATATAGAGTCATCACAGCTTCTGTACTGTATATAGAGTCATCACAGCTTCTGTACTGTATATAGTCATCACAACTTCTGTCCTGTATATAGTCATCACAGCTTCTGTACTGTATATAGTCATCACAGCTTCTGTACTGTATATATAGTCATCACAGCTTCTGTACTGTATATATAGTCATCACAACTTCTGTACTGTATATATAGTCATCACAGCTTCTGTACTGTATATAGTCATCACAGCTTCTAACTACTGTATATAGTCATCACAACTTCTGTAGCTTCTGTACTGTATATAGTCATCACAACTTCTGTACTGTATATAGAGTCATCACAGCTTCTGTACTGTATATAGTCATCACAACTTCTGTACTGTAATAAATACGTATGTAGCAGGGAAACTGCTATTTGTCCAAATGCCCTGAAATAACCAACCGCACCGGGGTACAAGGAATAACAACTTTATTTCATAAAGGTACCTATGCTAAACAATTATACAGAGGACACGGGATCTATTAATTAAAACCTATCATTCATTACCCGGCCCATTCACATCACATGTATATAGAGTCATCACATTTATGACTAACGTTCTGATACAGAGCAAGGTATCAGGTGAGACTAGACTTTCGTATTGTTTACATCAGGGTCCCCCATTTTCAATTCATAATGACATTTATGACTAGCGTTATGATACAGAAAGCTAACGTTATCGTACCTACTGCATATCACTACAGGTGGCTAGTCTAAATATAGACAGTCTGCAAAGATTATATGCGAAACACTGATCCAACACCCTGATTATACGTCTCGCTCTCTTGCGGTAGAAGCGCGTCTTTGAGCACGGTCTCTCCGGCGCAGGGCTGACGCTGGGGCTGGTCTGTCCGTCTCTCCTGCACTATAGCCACTGAAGTCGAAGACCGAGGGAACAGCATCAGGCTTATTAGTGGTCTTCTGGACAAACCTCCCATCCTCTTCAAAGCCCCCCTCAACAACATAATCAGAGGCAATGAAATGTTGCCCGCAGGTCTTCGTCCACTGTCCAACAGGTGGATCGCGCCGCTTCAGTGCAGCCAGCCAACGCGCCAATAAAAGTGGTTTTTTTCACTGGTAATTTGTGGAAATCAACCACCGTTCCTCTCTCTTTCATGCGGTAAAATTCGTTCGAACAGCCGGGAGCAATACAAAAGCACCACCGCGGTCCCGATGTTTGGTAGGCAACATTTTATTTACAGACTGACCCGACAATCCATAGGCATCTAACCAACAGTGTATACTAGGAGCCAGACCCAACCAGCCCCATGACGTCAGCAACAAAATGGCGGAGCCCATGTTGAAAACAGGGATATTATATTTGATTTTTCAGACAAATAAGCTAGATTTCACATTTGATTATAGGACCGTCTTACACAAGGTACACAACAAACAAACTAGGATCACATTGCTCACTGATTCACCTCCCCTTTAAAGTGGTATGTGGTCCAGTTATGCTGCTCTGATTAAAGGTGATGTTAAAGTGGTATGTGGTCCAGTTATGCTGCTCTGATTAAAGGTGATGTTAAAGTGGTATGTGGTCCAGTTATGCTGCTCTGATTAAAGGTGATGTTAAAGTGGTATGTGGTCCAGTTATGCCGCTCTGATTAAAGGTGATGTTAAAGTGGTATGTGGTCCAGTTATGCCGCTCTGATTAAAGGTTATGTTAAAGTGGTATGTGGTCTAGTTATGCTGCTCTGATTAAAGGTCATGTTAAAGTGATATGTGGTCCAGTTATGCTGCTCTGATTAAAGGTGATGTTAAAGTGGTATGTGGTCCAGTTATGCTGCTCTGATTAAAGGTTGTGTTAAAGTGGTATGTGGTCCAGTTATGCTGCTCTGATTAAAGGTGATGTTAAAGTGGTATGTGGTCCAGTTATGCTGCTCTGATTAAAGGTTGTGTTAAAGTGGTATGTGGTCCAGTTATGCTGCTCTGATTACGTCCTCTTGAAGTTGACAGGCTTCAAATGTGAAAGTATATAATCACATTTTTGCCATGTTTTCTACGCAAAATCTTTTTCTTCAAAGTAACTAGTAACTGACTAGTAACTGGTTGGGATAAATGTAGTGGAGTTAAAAAGTAGAATATTTCCCTTGAAATGTAGTGGGAGTAAAAGTATAAAGTTCCCTAAAATGAAAATACTCGCGTAAAGTAGCTCGAAATTGTACTTAATTACAGTACTTGAGTAAAAGTATTCATCAAGTAAACCTTCCGCCACCGGACGGTGGTGATCCTCAAACGATTTGACAGGTGATCCAGAGGAGAGGCGGGACCACGCTGGATTGACAGGTGATCCAGAGGAGAGGCGGGACCACGCTGGATTGACAGGTGATCCAGAGGAGAGGCGGGACCACGCTGGATTGACAGGTGATCCAGAGGGTAAAGCGTCTGAAACTGCTCGGCAGCAACTCGCTCGAGCGCCAAAATAGTGACCACCACTGACAGCAGACTACGGAGGTTTTCTGAGAAGGAGGGGAACAGGGAACTTTGCATTAGGCAGAGAATAGCGACTCACTTCGCCGTTCCCTGTCCAAACAAACACCCCCAAAAGCATAAAAGCCATGATCTGGGTACAGCCCTGTTTAACGGCGGGTCCAGACAAACACCCCAAAAAGCCTGATCTGGGTACAGCCCCGTTTAACGGCGGTCCTGACATGTCTGGCCGTGGCGTTTGTAATGTCACCGCTCTGCACCCACATCACCGTTAAGGGTCCTGCCTCTGATGTGGCAATTATAACGGGAGACCTTTTTAAGGAGTGGGCGAACCTGCCTGACTATGATAGGTGCGCGTCTTAGTTTATTTTTCTTAGTTTTAACCTTTTATACATGCCTTTGTGTGTTTTATCCCTTTTTGTGTATGTTTTTATGCCTTGTTTTTTAATTGCCTATGTTTTTTCTTTTTATCCACTTTTTCTCCCATTTTCTATTTTTCTCCCATCCCAATTTTCATATCGTCAAATTCAACCCTTCCCCTGTCTTTGAACGTTGTTTCTTGCCTCCGACAAGCCGGCTGCAATGTGGACTAAGTCATACATAGCACGAGTCTCCTCCGATACTCGAGGTAACAGCCGTCGCATCTTTTCACCTGCGCGGCTCGATCTTTCAGCGTCGAGGGTCTGGGCTTTGGAGGGGCCCCGCCCCCGTCGCTTCTTGATTGTACTGCGCAGGCGCACCAACCGACCTGTAGGAGTCGCTGTCCACAACGCCCGATCCCCACCCTTCAGTTTCCCTCCCCGTAATACGGCCAATGTGTATTACTGTGGACGACCAGCTAAACTGAAAGCAATGTGGAGAGCGGGGCTCGAACAGGAGGCATCCTGTTCGAGCCTAGTCTCCAGCATTCGTTGCGAGCGCCTTGCCCACTGCGCCACGTAGCCGCCTAATTGCCTATGTTTTTAAAGCCTATGTTTTTACCCTGTAGCACTTTGAGATTTGGTTCCAAATGTAAAGTGCACTACAAATTAAATGTATTATTATTATTATTAACCCTTTCGGTGCCTTTCACAAGAATCTTCGTTTCTGTGGCCCAGCGGTTGAGTGCCGGAAACGAAGATTCTTGTTTCTGTGTAGTTTTTCCTTTTTTTCGATATTAATATCCTATTCCAAGTCACAGAGCTGTATTTTGCCTGGAAAAGGCATATTGCGACTCCGAAGGTGCAGTACCGGCCAGATCCTGGTAGTGGCACTGTCTCGAGAATGCAGTAACCCCTGTTGCAGACCTGGTGTCACACTGAAACCGCTCCGGGCGGACTTTTCTGTTAGCCTGAGGGCTTCACCAGATCGCATGGAATACTTTTTGGGACGCCGGATTCATTATGCTGTATAGCGTTATGGGTTATGGCATGTGCCAAATGGACTTATGATCTACCAGATGGCGATCAAATAATTGGAAAATTCTTTTTGGAATCCAACCGGCCAAAGGTAAGAGCAATTTGACGTCAATTTCAGCTTGATCATGCAAGGATTTCATAGCCATACCCCAGTTCAGTGTATGTTGTGGTAATAACTAATGCCGTTATTGGCAATCAATTAATCACAAACGACCCCCCCCGCCCCCCCTATCACGCATTCATGATGGAACATAATACCGATCATATGCATTTGGATTTTTAACTGTAGCGTGTGTAGGGACAAAATGCCAATGGATTTAACGTTATTAGCGTTGCGCCTTATAAATAGCCTCACAGGAATTATCCCAGATCATTCCGATATAACACTCATATTCACCACGGTATAAAACGGGAACGTATCGATGGAAAAAGTATTTCTTTATGGCATATTGAACGGAAGGTTCATACTGTCAATTGACAATGATATTGGATCCATAGCTATAATATAAAATGTAGATCTAGCTCTACAAACAACGTGACGCGCACAGTGAACGTTTGTAATGGAAAGCAGGCCCGACAACAGCGGGCCCAGTCTAATGGCTGGCACTGGATGTGTTAATGCGTTCCCAGTTGTTATGGCCCCTGAAGAACAATAGTCACTAGATTGGACTGGCGTCTGCCTCGCTGCACCGTCAGATCCCCTCCAGAGGCTGCAGCTGGCTGGCATCAGCTACGTCCTCTGACTGCCATTGTGGAATACGAGAGAGAGAGAGAGAGAGAGAGAGAGAGAGAGAGAGAGAGAGAGAGAGAGAGAGAGAGAGAGAGAGAGAGGGAGAGGGAGAGGGAGAGGGAGAGGGAGAGGGAGAGAGAGAGGGAGAGGGAGAGGGAGAGGGAGAGAGAGAGAGAGAGAGAGAGAGAGAGAGAGAGAGAGAGAGAGAGACCGAACCCGCAATCTGTCTCACTACTACACGTGAGGAGGCAGCAGTGGTGCTGAAACCTATTCCACTAACAGTCGGGATTGTTCACAACGTTCCAAGATAACTTGGAAGTTTTTTTTTACGTCTCGTTGATGGCTTCCTGGTACTGCGTGTAGCCAGACGGAAGACATAGTGTGTGAATTGTCGCGTTAAGCCCTCTTTACAGAGCCGGGTTCAAACGCTGCAGCAGACCTGGGGTAGAATGGATCAAGTAATGATGATCAATGTCCACTGACTTTCCTTTATCCACCTTTTACCTCAGCGCCGACGTCTTTGCACTGCAGAGAAGAATCCACGGGATTCTCTGTGTTCATTCAACAAGGGCTCTCACTTAGGGCTCGATTCAGACTTAATACAAAACATATATATACATTCTCAGCACTCCGACACTCATATTCAGATATTCACTATGCGGGTGCTTATCTCTACAGTGAGGTCGGCACGGCAGACAGTATTTAAATGGCTTGTCTTCTTGCATTGGATACGTCTCCCTCATCCCCTTTTAAAAAAACGCGCACCTGGCCAGTGGATTTATTTCAGTTGACACATGATGGAGGGAATGTGTCAAGATACCAATAGGAATCTTTAATCTGTGCATGTATGCGCGTGTGTATTTTATAATGTTTCAAACTTTTATGCAATGTCCGTTCTTCTCGGAACACCATTTGACGCTCATAACAGGCTGAGGTAAAAATACAGGCGAGACGAATAGGTAATAATAGTGAATTATTTAATTACCATCCGCTCCCATTCAGCCAGCAATCAGATATAAGCAGCTCATAATCACTCTCGTGGGGGAAAAAAGAGAAATAGGCCAAAAAAGCAGATCACAATGTTTTCAGTGAATGGAGGGTCTCGCTGTGAAGGTAACCAAGCACAATTAACCCCTTTATGGTGCAAAATATCTCCACACCGACAATGCAAAGAAAAATAGGCGCTTTGGGGAATTGACAGACGGTGGGCTCAGTAGGACAACGTTATGTACGGGTGTCAAGCTTTTCTCTCCAGCTGACCGTCCTGGATGAGTCTGTGCTGACAAGAGTATGACAGCTGACCGTCCTGGATGAGTCTGTGCTGACAAGAGTATGACAGCTGACCGTCCTGGATGAGTCTGTGCTGACAAGAGTATGACAGCTGACCGTCCTGGATGAGTCTGTGCTGACAAGAGTATGACAGCTGACCGTCCTGGATGAGTCTGTGCTGACAAGAGTATGACAGCTGACCGTCCTGGATGAGTCTGTGCTGACAAGAGTATGACAGCTGACCGTCCTGGATGAGTCTGTGCTGACAAGAGTATGACAGCTGACCACCCTGGATGAGTCTGTGCTGACAAGAGTATGACAGCTGACCGTCCTGGATGAGTCTGTGCTGACACGTGAATGACTGACAGTAGCATACAGCCACTGATCACAGACAATAGGCCACTGAAACCTATTAGCAATATTATTCTTAGCAAGCAAACTCCAACCTTTATTTTAATGAATGCCAAGCGACTGCTTTTCCCCCACTGACAGCCCAGCTGCCATGCGCTGTTATGGAATGCTTGTAGTTGAACGTGCAAGATGGTTACCATGGCAATTGCTTGATGGTTACCATGGCAATTGCTCCAGCTATTCTCCGGCTACGCTTCACTCAAAACCAACCACCAGGTCAGCTCGGGGGTTTTCTCCTCTGAGGTGGTTCAGAACCGGCTCTATTTAATCCACCTTTTCTCCAGCTTGACATCTTTACGTCTTATATACAAAGCACTCCATGGAACGGGACCAGGCTACATTGCCAATTTTCTTGTCAACTATGTGCCCCCAAGAACATTATGATCATCTACTGCTGGTTTATTGAAGGTTCCCAGAACACAGCCAAAATGTTATTGTTTTTTAATGACAGAGATCTATTACATTTCCCGGGAGGTTTCAATATCAATTCTCTGCTTTTATGCCTGTCTATAATTATGCCAATTTTATGCTCATTTTATGCCTATGTTGTGCCCACATCACTGCTGTGAAGCACTTTGGGCTGCAATTCTCGTATGAAAGGTGCTACACAAATAATGTTTATTATTATTATTATTATTATTAGGCAGAAATCAGACGGGTTCCACCTTTTCCTCTGTGTCTGGGGCTCGGTGTAAAGGCGGCTTTAGTTACAATGTTCTCTGAAAGATCAATGATGCAATCTCCGCTACATGAAACAAAAGGGTTTATCAAGTATTTCCCGCTCCAGGGCTAATACAGAAAACAAGGACGTAGAGACCGCACTGCCCTCCGGGTTTCCAATTAACGACGAAGCCGATCCTAACGTGAGTCTTGGAGACGTTCTATTTTAAATCAGAATCAGAATCAGAAAGGTCTTTATTGCCAAGTCGTTTTCACATACAAGGAATTTGATTTGGTTGTTTTTGGTGCGACATTGACGGACAGACAATTATGGTAGAATAAAAGTAAAAAGGTGGAATAAAATAAAATGGAATATAAACTAAATTAACATAGAAGCAGAATAGAATAGAATTATAAAATTAAAATTAAATTAGGAATAGGCCAGGGCTGTACAACTGTGCTATGATTTGGTCAAGTATATACACTAATTATAATAGAAATAACAATACAGTGTTGAATATCTGCAGGATGGAATACAGGATGGAATATTTAGCAGACAGGATGGAATACAAGATGGAATATTTAGCAGACAGGATGGAATACAGGATGGAATATCACAACGTAAATACAAACGTGTCCTAGCGATTAAGGCCGGCGACTTTGTCCAACACTAGACACGAGGATCCACGCGCCGATATATGCTTCATAAAGAAAAGTGACATTTTCAATTAAAAGGGAGATGGAATGAGTAACACGACGGAAGACGAAGTGGTCTCTCGTGCAGGGAGCTACAGTCTAGTGCTTGGCTAGCTGGTGAGCGTTTAGTGGGAAGTCAATCTGTCTGGATCAAGGTGCCGATGTAACTCATGCGGTTAATGCGGACTCGCTTTACTGTGTCGGTCCGCGACGGAGAGGGAACTGATCTAAACGCTGTAGTAAAAAAAGTATAAAAACAACAAGTATAAAAACCAACTGTGTCTGATCCGATCTGTGTTTGCAAATTATTCGTAGTGTTTTGTTTTATCCTCCCTGGGAGTCCCAGACGGGTGGGGTTTATTGAATCAGGACCATTCAAATAATAGTAAAAAGTAAGTCGCCAGTCACATAAACATATATAAGACGTACTTTCTAATAGTCTAAACTGGCGAACCCCACCCATCTGGGAATCCAAGCGGAGTAAAAGGAACACTTGTATTGACATCTTTTATATGGAAAGAAAATAAATGTATTAATCAATAAACAATTTGACCCGTTCTGACACGTCCATACGTTACACATTTTAAGATACGATAAGATATTCCTTTATTGATCTCCTTGGGGAAATTCAGGCGTTATAGCAGCATGGGGGAGGGGGGGTGGGGGTACAGGTATGGGCAGGGTAATAGTAGAAAGACAAAAATATAGGCAATACAATTATAATCGAAATAAAAATAAACTGTATATAAACAATATAATTAACTCTGAATATAAGAATATGAGAAAGTAAACAGTGTAATCAAAGGTGCAGATGAGGGTATATATGCCCTATCAGTTATATTATACAATAAATATTGGCAATAAAGAATTTAAATCTGAATAATACTATGAGTAAGTAAAGTAAACAGTAAACACAGGTGCAGTATACACAAGGTACCCTAACTGGCATGATATATCTATTTATCCTTTTAATATTTATAACAAGTTTTTGTGTATCCAATCGGAGTGGAGAATCACATTCCCTATTCTATTATTTTCTATTCCCCAAACTCACAATAACGTATGAACAACGTTCTCAAGTCCCAAGTCACTCAGACATACTAAGTCACGTCAAGTCTCGAGTAATTTCCCACCATACATCAGGCCGTTCAATTTGTGAGTTCAGTCGGATTCGAGTCCCGAGTCGTTTGTGTCGCGAGTGACCGAGTCTACGTGTCTTCCTTCCCCCTAGTCGCTTGGTCACGTGTGTCACTCTCCTCCTCACCAAGTCGTGCCTCTGGTCTACGTGGCTTCCTTCCCCCTAGTCGCTCGGTCACGTGTCACTAGTCCGGCTCTGCTCCTCACCAAGTCGTGCCTCTGCACTTGGCCCCTGTACCGTTACAAGTCTGGGCCATCTGGCCCTCCTGCCTCCGTCCAACACAACTTATACAGCTCCCTCTTCAGACGTCAACCTATTAATAGAAGCGGCGGCATGAGGTTGATATGGTCATCATGGCCCCCCTGCTGTTACTGTCTTAGAGGTCTGGCCGCTGCCAATTTGTAGCGTGCCACGGTTTCTACTTTGCCGTTTCACTGCCAGAACTTGTTAAGGGTCGGCCATACGGGGAGAGAGGTTTGCCAATATATCAGGCGGATATTGGCCTTTCGTTTTTTCTTTTTTTATTATCCACTTTTTCTCCCATTTTCTATTTTTCTCCCATCCCAATTTCGTATCATCCAATTCAACCCTCCCCTGTCTCGAACGCTGTTTCTTGCCTCCCACAAGCCGGCTGCAATGTGGACTAAGTCATACATAGCACAAGTCCCCTCCGATACTCGAGGTAACAGCAGTCGCATCTTTTCACCTGCGCAGCGCGATCTTTCAGCGTCAGGGGTCTGGGCTTTGGAGGGGCGCCGCCCCCATCGCTTCCTGATTCTACTGCGCAGGCGCACCAACCGACCTGTAGGAGTCGCTGTCCACAACGTCCGATCCCCACCCATCAGTTTCCCACCCCCTAATACTGCCAATGTGTATTAGTGCGGACGACCAGCTAAACTGAAAGCCATGTGGAGCGCTGGGCTCGAACAGGCGAACCCAGCGTCTCCAGTATTCGTGGTGAGCGCCTTGCCCACTGCACCACGTAGCCGCCCAGGGCCTTTCGTTTTCTTTAAAACAAATGACAGACGAGTAGCCTAAAAACACAGAAAATATTGAATAAAATACGGCAAGCATTACAAAATTATGAAAATGTGACTGTCGCAATTAGATTAGATTCAAATTGATTCTCATTATACAGCACAAGTACAGTACAACGTAAAGAGGTTTGGCATCCAACCAGAGTGCAAATGTAATATACAATGTACAGGCGGTTAAACTGGGTATAAAAGATATAAATTAGTACTACTGAGTGTAGTGCTAATCAGATGTATGTACAGAGTTGTAGTATTAATATGTACAGTGATACAGGTATAAAGACACTATAGTAAGTCATACTGGCCAGCAGCGTAACTAGCAAGAGTAGGTAAGGGATATGTATAGATATAGATATAGTATCTACAGATATGTAAAAAGGATTACAGTATATGCAGGTATGTAGACAGATGTGGATATACATGGTAAAAATATATATATATGTACTGCAGTAAATATAATATATAAATGTATATATATATGGTATATACCGCACTATTGTACATTATATCATACAGAGTTATATGCAGGTGTATACGTAGGTATATAGAATAATTATATGCAGGTATATTCATCTATACGGTCAAATATAATATATAAATGTATATATAGTTATATACGGTATATACAGCACTATAGTACGTGCTATCATAGAGTTATATGGGCAGACTATGGTATGTATGAGGTGGGTAGTTAGGCCGTGACTCAACAACACCCGGTGGC
>NC_140168.1:26280073-26292573 GCF_963971535.1 Notolepis coatsorum | reverse complement strand
ATATATATATATATATATATATATATATATATATATATATATATATATATACAGATATATGTGTATACATTGTTATTATACAGTGTTATATGAAATTTTATTGGGGATATAGGTAGTATAATGAAGGTATGTAAGAGTACAGTGTAAGACAGGTGTAGGCAGTAGATAGTAAGGCGTTGACCGTGGTGCAGAATTCAGCAAGGTGACTGAGGGGGAAGAAGCTGTTCCTGAGCCAGCTGGTCCTGGACCTGCACTTCTTGTAGCGCCACCCCAGAGGGAGGAGGGCAAACAGCCGGTGGTTGGGGTGAGAGTGTCCTTCCTCAGACACCGTTCGTGCTGGACAGCCTCAGTTTTTTATTATTTTATATTTATGTAAATCGGAGTATAATTTTGCTTCTTGGAGAATGCCACATACAGTACAAGCCTCTAGAGGGGTTTTAATAGGGATGTCCGATTTTATCGGCCTACCGAATTATCGGCGATAACGCATTAAAATGTGATATCGGAAAATATCGGTATCGTTTTTTTTATTATAACCTTTATTTACCCAGGCAAGCAACGGTATCGTTTTTTTTTTATAACCTTTATTTACCCAGGCAAGCAAGTAAGAACAAATTCTGATTTAATTTATTGTCAAAAGTATGCATAATGTTGTGTTAATTCCACAACAAGACATATGTAATGTTAATTACCTGAAATTATAATTTTTTTGGGGGGGAAACCCTGCATATATCGGTATCGGTTGATATCGGTTGATATCGGAATCGGAAATTAAGAGTTGGACAATATCGGTATCGGTAAAAAAGCCAATATCGAGCATCCCTAGTTTTAAGAAATGCTCCTTCACATCTCTTTGTGGATTATATGTAATTGTTTTTATATGTGTAAATAAGCAAAAGAAAGAAAGAAAAGAATGGCAGGGAGTGATCGGTATGGTGATCGTTGGGCAGGTTTCCACCACCCTCTGCAGTGCAGCTGCCGTACCAGACTGTGACGCAGTTGGTGAGGGTGCTTTCTATATGACACGTCGGGAAAAGAAGTTCACCAGGATCTGAGGGGTCAGACGGGCTACCCCTTCAATCTCCTCAGGAAGACGGGACGCCGGTGAGCTTCCTTGACCAGAGGGTCGAGTAGCCGAAGGCCAGAGAAAGGTCCTCTGAGTCGTGGAGACCAAAGACTACCCGGGAGAAATGGACATCCAGACGGTAATAAAATAATAATAATAATAATTCATTGCATTTATAAAGCGCTTCTCGGGAACCCGAAGTCGCCGACATTAGGTGGGGAAAACAGAGAAAACAAAGAACCAAAAGGAACATAAGACCACAGGGAAACGGGGAGAACAGCATGATACACAGAAAACATAAGGCCACAGTAACAAAGATCACAACAGGTTGGAGGGGGGCGGGGGGGGGGTTAGGGTTGGGGAAGGTTGAAGGCTAGGGCGAACAGGTGGGTTTTGAGGCGGGATTTGAAGGTGGAGAGTGTGGGGGAGTCTCTGATGGTCTGAGGGAGGGAGTTCCAGAGTCGGGGTGCAGTGCGTGAGAAGGCCCGATCACCAACGTTGACAGTGCCACAAGGCCTGGCGGTGAATAGGACAGAGGTATGGCAGACCAGGCAGAGTAAAATCGAATCTAAACCACGGCGGTTGTTGTCGAGCGTGGCCTCTGGGCACACACTGCTCTCGGAATTGAACGCACCATAGCAACAGAATACTAGAGCCAGATCGCTCCGCCGAGCAGCCGCCCTGCAGAAGAAACACATCCGGAGAAGGACGGTTCTCTCTGCGGAGACACAGATCTCATCGAGCCCTGCATTACCCCGACTAACATGTGTGCACATTTACAGGGAGAGTAGCCGCGTCTATGACAACAAGTCATCCAGGTTATAGTAGTCCTCACTCCCGAGACGGCCGGCCGGGGCCAGATCTTGTCTTCCGCGATACGGAAATCCGTTTTTTGCGTTGGATTTCCAATGAACCAGCTCATGAATCTCATGTATAACTTAGGAGAGAGAGAGCGCGCCAGCCGGGGCAATCATCCACACACCTCGGCCCTGGGACTCAGAGGCGTCCTGAGCTCCCCGTCAGACGTTGATAGCGCCCGGGGCAAGGATTCTGTGATTGTATACATGGCTCACTTAAGTCATTTTCTCACACGGTCCGTCAATCAAAACACAAAACTTCGCATCTCAAGAATAGTGCGAGAGAGGCGAACACGGCTATCCTCCGAACGACGCATTGTTGCTATTCTAAAAGCTAATCTGAAAATGGACTGCCCTATGAAGTAATTTCACTGAATCATAACATGCCACGAGGCAAACAAAAGAGCTCTCTATCTCTCTCTCTCTCTCTCTCTCCCCCTCTCTCCCTCCCTCTCTCCCCCTCTCCCCCTCTCCCTCTCGTCTAGCCGATGCTCATAAAAAGCAGCCCAGGCGCTCGAGGGAACCTTGCATTTTTTAGTGGACGTGATTAGGCTGGAGAATACAGAGCTCACATAGAGGCCTACGGGGTTCTGGCTCTTAATGGTTAGGAGGGTGTTTTTCGGGGGGGGGGGGGGGGGGGGGCAGCGGTAACAGATAGGAGGCCCCGCGGTGGCCCCGGCGGAGTGCCGGCGGAGTGCCGGCGGAGCAGCGGCGGGTCGTGAGGGAGGTGATGTATGGAGGTGCCATCTCTCGCCCCCTGTCTCTGTCTCTGTGTCTACATGTTACCAAGCAGAGCCGGGAGGCAGGAGCTCAGCACCCGGAGTGGTGAATCATCGCTGGTCGTCGCTGGAGCAAGGCCGCCAGCCAGCACCCACACCCCCCCTCACCACCACCACCACCTGCACCCACCCCTAAGGGAATAGTGGGAATCCAGACTGCCTTTACTCTCACACAGAAATGCATCATGGTTGTTTGGGGGAAATGATGGGTAGGTATGTGTGTGTGTGCGCGTGCGTGTGTGTGTGTGTGCGTGTGCGTGTGCGTGTGTGTGTGTGTGTGTGTGTGTGTGTGTGTTTATTGAGTTTATTAGGATCCCCATTAGCTGTTGCATGACAACAGCTAGTCTTCCTGGGGTCCACACAAAACATAAAACATTACATTCGACAAGACTTTTACAGAACAGTAGATGAAAAAATAAAAATAAAAAATAAAAAAAGAACAGTAAATAAATAAAAAGAACAGTAAATAAATAAAAAGAACAGTAAATAAATAATGTGTGTGTGTGTGTGTGATCCAGAAGGGCTATGAAGCCTGGTTGTCAGTGCTCCCCAGCTCTCCCACTGTGCCTCTGCCCCGCAGGCTGGCTGACTGCTCCGTTGGCTCTCAGAGGAAATAAAGTGCTCACATTCACAATTTCCTCTAATATTTACAACGCCGCGACAATGAGATCTCGCAAGTCGTCGCTGTTGTTGTTGTTGTTGTTGTTGTTGTTTTGTTTCTATGAGTTATGTATATGAGTTATGTATCCCCCGCAGCCAAACCCCTGTGAGACATATTAATCAGCGGGACAAATAATGAAAAAGCGAGAAACACTTATGAAGTCGCTGGGAGGGTCCGTGTGAGCTCCCGCTGAGGGGGAGATGGAACGCTGTGAATTCTAGACTAATTCTAGACGTCTTATGTAAAGGACAACACTGGGGAAGAAAGCCGAGGTGCATAATGACACGTGGGAGCATCCTGGCTACTACCTGAGGCATGGCTGCCAGCAGTGTTACGAGTACTACATTGATTTTCAGGACTCGTGACTCGATTTGGACTCGAGCACTGATGACTCGGACTTGGACTTGGACGAGCATCGACTGCATTCGGATTCGGAGGGTGCAGACGTAGACTCAGACGTGTTCATTGATAAATACAGTTATTTCTTTTCTTTGAAATAGGCCCTAATCATTTGGCATAAGATATTGATAAGATATTGTTTGGCTATTGTGTCACAAAGTAAATAAACTCCCTTTGAAACGGTGACCGCTGTGTCATTTATGACTTGGACTAACGTAATGGGGACTCGACTCGGGCTCTTCTTTGGTGACTTGGACTTGGACTGTGTGTGTGTGTGTGTGTGTGTGTGTGTGTGTGTGTGTGTGTGTGTGTGTGTGTGTGTGTGTGTGTGTGTGTGTGTTGTGTGTTGTGTGTTGTGTGTGTGTGTGTGTGGAGAAAGATAATGTGTACTATAAATATATAATTACATTTGTTCAGTTAAATAAACACATTAATCATGACTAAATAATTGATTAATTACATTCCATATTCACAAACAAAAACAATACATTAATCTTCCTCACGTCCTTCCTTCCTTCCTTCCTTCCCTCTCTCTCCCCGAGACACGAGGGACAAACTACAGTATAATGGCGCCAACACTGCCGCCTGCTCTGTGAGTAAACAGTAACTCGCATCAGTGAAGGGAACGGAAACAGCTGAACACCACAGTCGATTAACCTCATCTCAAACCCCGCCCTCTTTTCTCGATCCTCCAATCACAAACGGACGCTGCTCTCTGACAAATTGAGAGGATGGAGAGAGAGAGATAAAAAGGGGCGGGGCTTGATATGAGGTGAATGAGCTCAGGTGTGGTCCTCTGGGAGGAGTGGCTCCACACACACTCTGCATGGGGCTCTGCATGGCATGCAGCTGGCTGGCA
This sequence comes from Notolepis coatsorum, assembly GCF_963971535.1. Classification (NCBI taxonomy): domain Eukaryota; kingdom Metazoa; phylum Chordata; class Actinopteri; order Aulopiformes; family Paralepididae; genus Notolepis; species Notolepis coatsorum. The sequence goes on along the minus strand of NC_140168.1, from coordinate 26,287,952 downwards.
GCTATTAGAGGGAGGAGAGGATGGAGCACTCAGCGCAAGGTGAACAGATTAGAGGAATAACGTCGTCTGGAGCGCGGCCAGGGAGACTCCGGGGAGAGCAGGGGGGGGTTGGTCGGGTTTAGGGTCAGCTGAGGAAATTCATCATCAGATTTAGGCCTCGCTGTAATTATCTGCCCCCCCCCCCCCCGCCTTTCCCCTGAGCTCTCACGACGGAGCTCTCAAAACCCCAGAGGACAGATGTGAATTTGTCCCCTCGATGAGTCAACGCAGAGACGTTGATGTTGAATCAGGCCGACTACTTCAATCAAAAGTGCTTTGGGATTCCGGTTGTCAAGGCACCCGTACGTGGGGGGGAGGGGGGGGGGGGTACAGAGGGTACAGACGAGACTGCGAGGGACAACATGAAGCCCAGAGAGAGTGGCAGAGACCAGCCTTTCTGAGAGTTGCTCTTTTATTCTCTCTTTCTCTCAGGTGTGAACAGGGGGGGGGGGGGGGGGGGGGGTCACAGGGTCACAGGGATCATGCCCCTGCAGCGTCTGGAGAGAGGCGGCGTTGCGGGCGAGGGGTCAAGCTTTATAAAGCTCAGCTGGTTCACCGTGCTGCTTTTGGGAAAGTAAATCTGAACCTCTGAAATCTCTCTGCCTTAAATTCGGTCTGAAGTTACGTTAAGATAAGATAAGATATTCCTTTATTGATCCCCTTGGGGGGTAAATTCGGGCGTCATAGCAGCGTGGGGGAGGGGGGAGGGGGGGTACAGGTATGGGCAGGGTAATTGTTACAAAGGATCAGATTAAACCGAATATATATATTTATTTATTGATATATATTGCATAGTATTTGTATATCGTTTGATATCCCTTGTATATTCCTTGTACATATACACGGAATATCCCTTTAGTCCAGCCCATAATATTTCATTCTCCTATTGGACAGTGGTCCACCGGCGCCAGGGACCGGCCCCCAGAGCCAAGTTCAAAGTCACCGACACGACATGTCTGTACTTGCCCGGCCCTGCCCAGGGATACGGCGACAGAAATGAGAGTGGCACTATTTGTGCACCGTGCGTATAAATACGGCGCAGGTGAATGTAGAAGCCCCTTAGCCCCTTACCTCCGTACCCTTCGTCCTTTTAGTATGTTACCCACTAAGTGAAGCCTCACCCACGATACAACGTGCGGTGAAGTATGGCCTGTTTGGCCTCAGAATAGAGCATCGAGACCGCGTGCGAATTAGTAACTGAATTGTCAGAGTTTGGCGCTATACCGTCGAGTGCGACATATTTCTATTGAGTCTTTAATAGTCTATTTGTGTATAGTGTATCGTGCGGTTAGAATTCTATAGTGACCAGCATCTCCAACGCTTTCTCGTATTAGCTAGAGTTCTTATCCAGGCTGGGCCGACCGCATGGCGCTTTCACCCGAGGAGACCTAGGCGAGAACCGTATGGACATGTACACTGGATTAATCTACCCGACGACTACATAGCCCTTTGCGGCTGGAATATATTTGCTTTGGTCCTATGATTTATGGAGCGGATAATCGCCGACGCCTGCACGTGTTGGATTTACCCCGAGAGGAGTCAAGTCGAGTCGGCGCTCAGAGAGCCTGAGGCCGCCTAGCTTTCTTCACTGTAGAGCTACAGTCTACAAGAGAACCAAGCTGTATTCGTCTGTGGATCAAGAGACTACTGCACCGGCTTCTGTACCTGAAGTCTCCCTAGTCATCGTTGACCAGACGTCCTACTACCGACAGATCTTCTACCCCCTTGCTGGCTTACAACCAGTGGGAACCCCTTCCAGTATCTCCCGCTATTACTAGTGTACCATAGATATAATTCCCTAAGATTCAGGTTGTATAATTACCTCCTGCGTAACCAGAGAATGGACATTCGTTATTGATTTGCCTACGCATACTCCTTTGCCTTACAAGTGCATTCAAAGAATAATGTAAAGTATCCTATGTACCTTTTGCTCCATTAAATACTTGATTAATACCTTTGACTGGAACCGATTTCATTGTGGGAAGTGTTCATCATATTCATATATCGTGTACTGTATGGCCAGTAATTAAAGTACATAAAGCGGTAGTGGTTTAATGATACCATACTTATCAATACAGTCAGGGAATTGTACCCCTCAGTTACAGTAATGGTAGAAAGACATAAATATAGGCAATACTATTAGATAGAATATGAGAAAAGTAAACAGTGTAAACAAAGGTGCAGATGAGGGTCTGTATCTGTAGGGTTCCCACAGACATTGCCAAATGAAATTCAAGGACTTTTCAGTACTTTTCCAAGCACTATTTTTCATTTTCAAGGATGTCACTTGAAGGATACAATTCACTTTTAAATGCTGTTTTTTTTAAGTACTGTATCGTGGCCTGCTTGCCAGCTAGAGCATCACGTGTGAAGAAATTATGAAAAGCAGTTGGAGCGAGCGAGACAGCGACTCGTCAGATTTGATTAAAACGGAACAAAAAGAAAACGATTTCTTGATTCAGAACAATTTGATCATGGATGAACAAAACATTCAATGCAAATGGTTTATTATTATTAGCACTTTGTTAAAACATTTGCTGTTTTCAAGGAATTCCAGGCCTTGACTTTTTTTTTTTTTTTTAAATCAAGTAATTTAAGCACTTCAAGGACCTTGTACGAACCCTGTGTATGCCCTATCGGTTATTATTTGAGCGTGAGAACATGAGCCGTGGTGTCGCTGCAGGGGTCCCTCGCCCCCCAGACACCTCGACGACACAGAGAAGCATCTTCTGGGTTCACCCTCAGTTCATTCTGCTTCAACGTTTTTGAGTATTTGCTTAATATAGCGTGTGAGTGATTTTCTTTTCCTCCGTAAAACGAGTGCAGCTTTAATTACAAAAGATAATTTTTCAACGGCACAGTCTTGTAGGGAAGGAATGTGTGGCATGGCCTCAACCTGCTCCTCACAAAGGCAGTCAGACGGTTCACGTGAGAAGAGATGCTGTTCATTTTACCTCAGGGGACTGATACTGAAGTATGAGACAACTCCAATCAAACTATTGGAGATGTATCCATGGCTATCTGGTTAGGACCAGGGTAATCAAAGTAATATGCCTGGCTATCTGGTTGGGACCAGGGTAATCAAGTACCTCGGAGCCCACATATCCGAGGACTTGACATGGACCACACACATTGACAGTGTTGTGAAGAAGGCACGACAACGCCTCTACTTCCTCAGGCGCCTAAGGAAGTTCCAAGTCAGTCAGAAGATCCTTAGGAACTTCTACTCATGTACAATAGAGAGCATCCTGACTGGCAACATCACCTCCTGGTTTGGGAATAGCACTGCACAAGACCGTAGCAGACTACAAAGAGTGACACGTTCAGCCGAACGCACAATTGTAGGGGGGCTTCCCACCCTCCAGAACATTTACAACAAGCGGTGCAGGGGGAAGGCTAAGAGAATCATCAAGGACTCCAGCCACCCGAACAACTGCCTCTTTGAACTGCTGCGGTCAGGCAAGCGATACCGGAGTCTTAAGGTGAGCACAGAAAGACTCAGAAGAAGCTTCTATCCCCAGGCCATCAGGCTGCTAAACGAACAATAAACACTATGCAACAACCATCAAATGCACACAGCACACACACCCACACGCACACACTCACTTAAACAAACAACACACTGCAGCACCCACTCTCCACACTTTAGATCACACAAACACACTTTATATTTATTGATAAAGGATTTGCACTACAACTCGTACACCTACTGTAAATTGTACCTAAATTGCACCTCATCCCATTTCTGTCTTGCACTCAAGTCAAGTCAAGTCAAGAGTTTTAAAGGGGAACTATCTTATAAATGGCCTTTTTGAGTGTTTAGCATTGTTTCCTAGCTATGTGAACTTATATTAATATGATCTATGTCTCAAAATTCTCATATTGGCGCATTCTTCCAATTCTCCTCTCACAATATTCACCCTCACTGAACTGAGTCGTTTGAAAATGTGCCTATATGTGATGTCATATAGTCGCTGCTGCATGTTAATGTTCAGGCTGGGCCGACGGTGCACAGTGGTTTAGGTGGCACCTGCAGCTGCGGCTGCAAAACAGCTCGAAATCTTGAGGTAGAAAAATGCTGTTTTTGAGGACTTGATTAGAAATACAAAACAATGAATAAAAAAAATATATATATTACAGAGGTGTTCCATAGACTCACAGGAATTGTGTAAAAGTGCCCAAATAGTGAAAGAAATAGTAAAATAGTTCCCCTTTAATTGTCACGGCATACAGGTATACAATGAAATGCGGGTGGTCTTGCCCGCAACGATGTGCAATACAGTGGTACATATAATAGAATCAAAAGAAGAAAACAACATTGTGCAGTAAACAGGTAACAGGTAACATGGAGTGACATCTCGGTATCTGTACATAGTTATTTACAGAGCATATGGGACATGCTAGTTAGCTTTGGTAGTGCAATACACTGTTCCTGTTATTCTAATTTAAAGTGTCCTTTCCTTTGGCCATAAGTGTGCGTGTGTGCGACATGAGTGTGTGCCCGCTCATGTTAAAGTGTTAAGTGGCTGCTCGTGTGTGAGCGTGCACAGTGTGCGTGTCGTGTGTGTGTTCATGTGTGCTTGTGTGTGGATAGTTCAATGTTCTGAGCACTCAATGTTCATTGTTCATGGCTCTGATGGCCTGGGGGAAGAAGCTGAGCCTAAGCCGCTCTGTCCTAGTAGCTGGGGTTCGCAGGCGTCTGCCTGACCTCAGCAGCTGAAACAGGCTGTTATTGGGGTGGTGAGGGTCTTTCATTATCCTGCAGGCTCTGGATTTGCACCTCTTGTTGTATAGAACCTGCAGGGGGGGTAGTGCAATACCCGTGGTACGCTCGGCTGAGCGCACCACTCTCTGTAGGGCCTTCTTGTCCTGTGCCGTGCTGTTTCCATACCAGGCAGTGATGTTTCCGGTCAGGATGCTCTCTACAGCTCCTGAGTAGAAAAACTGGAGTATCTTTCCCGATACTCTGAACTTCCTTAACTGTCTCAGGTGGTAGAGGCGCTGTTTCGCCTTCTTTACACTATATAGTATTGTATATTAGTACACTGCATAGTATTGTATATTATATGGTAACTCAGTTACGTCTATTCTGCATCGAACATTGTACATATGTCTATACTGAACACTGTGACCTCATTTTTTTTACTTCTAATTTACATGCTATACTATGTTATTTTATTTCATACTTATCTTGTCTTGCACAGTCTCTGGAGTGTAACAGTAAGAAGCATTTTGTATAAAAGTATTCTGTACTTCTGTATGACAACTATTAAAGAAACTTGAACTAATCAAAGTCATATACATGGCTATCTGGTTGGGACCAGGGTAATCAAAGTAATACGCCTGGCTATCTGGTTGGGACCAGGGTAATCAAAGTAATACGCCTGGCTATCTGGTTGGGACCAGGGTAATCAAAGTAATATACATGGCTATCTGGTTAGGACCAGGGTAATCAAAGTAATACGCCTGGCTATCTGGTTGGGACCAGGGTAATCAAAGTCATATACATGGCTATCTGGTTAGGACCAGGGTAATCAAAGTAATACGCCTGGCTATCTGGTTAGGACCAGGGTAATCAAAGTAATACGCCTGGCTATCTGGTTAGGACCAGGGTAATCAAAGTCATATACATGGCTATCTGGTTGGGACCAGGGTAATCAAAGTAATACGCCTGGCTATCTGGTTAGGACCAGGGTAATCAAAGTTATATACATGGCTATCTGGTTATGCTGGTTACGCTGCTTATGCTGTAAAGGACATCTTAATCTCCCCTCAGGGATAAATAAAGGTTTTCAATTTCAATTAGGACCAGGGTAATCAAAGTAATACGCCTGGCTATCTGGTTGGGACCAGGGTAATCAAAGTAATATGCCTGGCTATCTGGTTAGGACCAGGGTAATCAAAGTAATACGCCTGGCTATCTGGTTAGGACCAGGGTAATCAAAGTAATATGCCTGGCTATCTGGTTAGGACCAGGGTAATCAAAGTAATATACATGGCTATCTGGTTAGGACCAGGGTAATCAAAGTAATACGCCTGGCTATCTGGTTAGGACCAGGGTAATCAAAGTAATATGCCTGGCTATCTGGTTAGGACCAGGGTAATCAAAGTAATATGCCTGGCTATCTGGTTAGGACCAGGGTAATCAAAGTAATACGCCTGGCTATCTGGTTAGGACCAGGGTAATCAAAGTAATATGCCTGGCTATCTGGTTAGGACCAGGGTAATCAAAGTAATATGCCTGGCTATCTGGTTAGGACCAGGGTAATCAAAGTAATATGCCTGGTTGTTTGATTAGAACCAGGGTAATCAAAGTAATACGCCTGGCTATCTGGTTAGGACCAGGGTAATCAAAGTTATATACATGGCTATCTGCTTATGCTGTAAAGGACATCTTAATCTCCCCTCAGGGATAAATAAAGGTTTTCAATTTCAATTAGGACCAGGGTAATCAAAGTAATACGCCTGGCTATCTGGTTGGGACCAGGGTAATCAAAGTAATATGCCTGGCTATCTGGTTAGGACCAGGGTAATCAAAGTAATACGCCTGGCTATCTGGTTAGGACCAGGGTAATCAAAGTAATATGCCTGGCTATCTGGTTAGGACCAGGGTAATCAAAGTAATATACATGGCTATCTGGTTAGGACCAGGGTAATCAAAGTAATACGCCTGGCTATCTGGTTAGGACCAGGGTAATCAAAGTAATATGCCTGGCTATCTGGTTAGGACCAGGGTAATCAAAGTAATATGCCTGGCTATCTGGTTAGGACCAGGGTAATCAAAGTAATATGCCTGGTTGTTTGATTAGAACCAGGGTAATCAAAGGCACAGCCGGTCCCTCTTTCTCTCTCTCCCGCAAAAAGAGACATCTTCACTTGACTTCACAGCGCAGGCTGACGGGATATGTATTTTTACGAGGGGCAGGATTTAGAACTCCACAGCACTGATCCGACAGCACGGTGGAGATGATGTGCAAACATATAAACACTAAAAACCCAGTGTGTTTCAGCAGGGCTCACCTCGCCAAGCCGCTGCCGCCTCCCTGGCCACCTCAGAGGCTCACGGTTCTGAGTCCAGAGCTGGAACAAACAACCTCCCGGGGTCACGGCTCGCGGCACCGTCTGGGACGCAGGGATCACATTAACAGGGGTGGACTGTTTGGCCAAGAGGACAGAATATTTCTTACTTTCTTTTCACAGCCGAGCCATATTGACTATCGCTTGGAGGGTCTTTTCTAGCGTGGAAGCTGATTTGACTGGTAAATAAAAATAGTGAACGTGGCTGGTGAATTCTGAAATCACTTTTTCTGTGCCCTACTGTAAAAGTAGCTGCTACAGCATACAGTACGTGTCACATCACTTTCACCATTAGAGAGATCTTCAGGTGTCAAAATCACCTTGCTTTGATTTCAGACATGTTTCTCTTGATATCTATATGTATTTTAGCATTGGGGGAACACAGACACCCCGCTTTAGCCTGGTATTTATTATTATTAATAATAATAATAATAAACTTTATTTGTATAGCACCTTTCATACAAGAATTGCAGCCCAGAGTGCTACAAAATATAGACCAAATGTTCATAAAATTGGCATAATTATAAACACAGGCACAAAATTTGCAGAGAATTCATATAAAAACCTCCCAGAAAATTTGGAATAGATTTATAGACTTATTTTTTTTAAAGGACCCCTGTTTTAGCCTGGTGGTAACGGCCCAATATCAGTACCGGTTCACCCTTAGCAGGTGACGAGAGAGAACACGGTTCTGAAGGACGGATCACATTAAGATATTCAAGCAGAACCAGCAGCAGCAACAAGAACAGCAGAGGCAGCTCAC